>NW_022436950.1:34052579-34164623 GCF_009761245.1 Sapajus apella
GTACCAAATGAAGTCTGTGTACCTTATTCTTGCATTCTGGGCTTTATCACCTGGCTGATCACCCCCAAGTTTTGTAAATCAATTTACTCTCCCACCTCTGTGCTGTTTTTCTGCCTCCCCTTCCCTCCCCAAATGCCCTTTCTTCCTGGGCTCATCTTATGTCCACCTGCTATTCATGAGTTAAGGTTCAGCTCAAATGACACTTTTCCCGTAGCATTTTCCCTGATTCCTTTACCTGGAGGCCTTTTCCTCTGCCTTGGATGCCCAGAGCATTTTATCCACACCTTCTGGAAATACCACTTGGAACGCTTGTGTTCTAGTTGCCCCACGAGTCTGCCTGACAGTCTACCAGCTTCCTGAAGTTCATATCTGATTCAGCTTTGCACAACCCCAACTGTTTTGTGTGTGTATATATATATACAGGAAAAACAGTAAGGTAGAACAAATGAAATTATGTTTTAAATGGCCTTTTTTATGCCACCAAACTGTCATTGTCAATTCAGAATCAAGGCAGGTAATGGAAATAAATGGACAAAATTAAATAGGTCCACGTTTTCTTTCATGAAACCCCCAGAGATACTGATCCAGAATATTACTGTGATTATCAATCTAGTTCACGAAACTGTAATTAGCAAGATAACTAACTTCAAAAGTGTAAGAATCAGCGATAGCTAAATATAGGTGAGCTTCCACCTAACAGAGTTAGCTATACTCTTGGCATGGTGTTTTATTTTTAGCAGACTGTATTAAAAAACATAATAGGAATGACACTAGCATTGCTGCAAGAAAAATGAAGAAATTTCACAGGATTATCAAGGGACACAGAATGGAATAAAATACACAGTTTCTAACAGCCATAATAAATACAGAAAATAGCAAAGGGACAATTTAATGATTTTTAAAACTCATCAGAAGAACAAAATCTATGAATTCCCCTAGTCAAACAGTATGTATGCTTAGTAAATCTCTCTCATGCTTGTGTGATTCTAAAAATTATTGATTTTTTTTTTAGTTTCTATTACAGAATGGATATAATATTGGGTACCCTTTTCAATACTTTAGATTATATATGGTATTGCTTTAATTTTTAGATTCCATTAACTTTCTTAGAACATCTATTTTAAAAATACCTTTAGGGCTTGCCAATTACTAATAAAAACCGTAAGCTTTATATTTTCTCAGTTTTGTTTTATATCTTCCCATGTAACTTTTCTTTGAGCTCCACTGCTCTAGATTTTAAATTTGTAAAAGAAAGTTCAACCACTTTCTTAAGTATTTTAATAATTTAAGGTGAATCTTAACAAATACCAGGAGGCAAAATATGCCCAATCTAAGCTATTAGCTATGAGAAACTTTCCCTGAAGCTTTTGGTGGAAAGGAATTATAGATACTATAAGATTTCCATTCCAGAAAGAAATAGAGTTAAAATAAGGTTGCTGAAAAAGGCTGCCGTGTTCTCCCAGAAAAACAATAACCAGGAACATTTACGATATATCATTTTATCAATACCTGTGGCTGTAATCTTCGAGGCCCAATTCCAGAGTAGAATGTGGTGCTGGAGAAGGTGGAACTTCACTCTCGGCCCATCCGTCATTGGGCAGCAATAGGTCTATAAACAAAGAACAAATGAAGCTGTATAAAGTGGGAGCAGAACCATTCAATGCCTGGTTTGGTTTCAGTCTCTCTCTCAGACACAGTTTTAACCAACACATAAACCAGCCCTGAAATAAATAAGTCCTCACACAGAACTGAGGGATCCTTATGAGGATGAATACCGCTTGTATGAGGAAATCTAAGCCTGCTAATATGTTTTTACACTAGTGACCTGCTGGCAACCCCCAGCAAACCCACTCCATGTATCTTGACTACCTTTTCCCACCAACAAAAGGCTGACACAAACTCATTACCTGTGATTTATGGAAAATGAACAAAGTCATCTCTTTTATGCCTAATCATTTTTGTAAACAAGACTCTATCGTGAACACTCTGGATTATATGGTGATTAATGCATTTGCTTCAGTAGCAAAAACTTCTTTTAAAAAATCATGAGATATAGTATATCTACTCATCATTTAGATATAGTGGAGGTAAACACACACACACACACACACACACACACACACAGACACACACACACAGTGCGCACGCTCTCTTTTTTTCTCCATCTGTGCCATAATGGAGACACCTGAGTTTAAGGCCTTGAATCGAAGAGACAGGGATCTAAATCCTGGTTTTCCCACCTACTAAAAATATATACTTCTGCAGTCTGTTCTGTACTGGAAAAATAGACATGTACCCCTAGCATCACCATAACTAATAACAAGTAAGGTTGTTGAGATCTTATTGTATAGCAGATACTCTACTAAGCCTCGTACATCATTTCATCGAATGCTCATAATTACTAACCATATTCACTAGTCTATGCAAAGCATTATAGAACATTCTGGCTAAGCGTATGGTTTTTGGAGCAAGGCTGCCATGTTTCCAACCCTACCACTATGTGAACTTGACAAATTACTCAACTTCTCCAAGCCTCAGTTTTCAAATCCATACAGTGGCAATAAGAATACCTTTACTGGAGGAATATGAGAATTAAATTATACTTAAGCAGTGATTTGTAAATGCAAACTGTTAAGTAAACATAAAATTATTATTCCATAGATTGCAAATTCTACTGTATACATATTACAGTGACATCTTTGATAAGACATGTACCTGATTTGTCCCTGAGTGACAGAATAAGAGACAAACTTCTCTATCCTTGAGAACTGCTGTTGGTGACCCAACCTGCTTTGGCTTGTCCACATGGCTGATGTATTGGTTAAGTTTATATGTCAACCTCACTGGGCCACAGGGTACTTAGATATTATTCTGGGAGTTTCTGTGAGGGTGTTTTTAAACAAGATTTACATTTAAATCGGTATACTGCCTCTCTAGCGTGGTGGGCCTTGTCTAATCACTTAAAGGCATAAATAGAACAAAAAGACTGCCTCTCTCCTGAATAACAGTGAATTCCTCCTGCCTGAGTGACTTTGACATGGGACATTGGCTTTTTCCTGTCTTCAGATTCAAAGGAAAACAGCGGCTCCTCCTGAGTCTCAAGCCCGTTTGCCTTTAGACTGAAACCATACCATCAGCTTTTCGTCTTCTCAGGCCTTCAGACTCAAACTGCACCATCAACTCTTCTGCAACCCCAGCTTGCTGACTCACCTTGCAGATCTTGGGATATGCCTGTCTCCATGATCATGCAAACCAGTTCCAATCTGTTTTCTCTCTCTCTTTTTCTCTCTCTCTCCCTTTCTCCCTCTCTCTCTCTCTGTCTCTGTCTCTCTCTCTCTCTCTCTCTCTCTCTCTCTCACACACACACACACACACACACACACACACACACACACACACTCTGTTTCTGTTTCTGGGAGAACCCTGATAAATACACTGGACAAGGAATTGGTCCAAGCTCTGCCCTGGGCACTAGACTGATGTGGAGGTAGTTGTTAGCCATGCTGACATGCCCCTGGGAATGAACCAGGAAGCAGATCTGCTAAGGAGGTGACCAGGAGAAAGGAGCACAAAGGCAGCCCGAACTGTGCCTCTGCACCACCTCCACCCCTAGGGGCCCCTTGATTTGGTAGTGGTGGCAGCAGTCAGGCATTCAAGACTTGCTAAGAGAAACCGAGCAGGAGGACTTTCACATAAATTGGGGACAATGGACACACTGGGACGACTTCCTTTCTGCTGACTCTCATCTTCTGTCCTCAGCCTCGGTCCATATTCCATAGTGGTGGTGAACGTATTTGTGATCAGGTAACATGTGGCTCAAAATCACTTCAGATGCACACATCGCTTATGGAATAAACATCTATGATCCTGGTAAACAACTTTATCTCCCATTACACATTAGCTTACCATTCCCTGACCACACCCTGGGTGTTCCTGCCTTAGCATCTTTGCTTATATAACTGCAAAACCTATTCTACCTGTGAAAGTCCTATCCTTCTCCCAAGGTCCACCTCAAATATCACCCTCACTATGAAGTCTCCACTGTTGCCAAGGATCTGTCACTTTTATAACAGTGGCAGAGAAGACTAGTGTCCCTTGGTGCCCTTCCTCTCTTCCTGGGCATACAGCTGGACATCAGTGCTCTGATCTCTTTGTCCCTAGGCTGGTTCTTGCAAATGGAATGGGGGCTGCTATGATAAATATCATTCCCAGTCTCAATGGTTATGAGAGGGTGCACCTTCCTCACTCTCTTCCTTTCCCCAACTCCATCATCTGAAAGGCAGGTGACGAGGTGCCCAGCCACCAATGGAAGGAGCCTAGGTCCTACAATCACTGCATGGAGCACAGCTGCCAAACCTCGTTGGGCAGTGATACGACCAAGAAATAGACTTTCACAGTCTTTATCGATCCACTGACATTTTAGGTTTATCTGTTACTTAATATTATGTAAAGTAACTTTTGGATAACATTTATCAAATGCCACTTATGCAATGAACTATGTATTTATTGCTCTATAGTTCTAATAAAAACTATGTATATATTTATTGTTTATATATCTAGCTATTATCTATTTATCTATGTCTATTTCTTTTACTAGACTGTAGATAACTTTCTCCTCTTGTTCCTCTTTCTCCTTTTCCATGTCTTCTACAGCCTATTCTCTGGTTATTTCAAGTCTGATTACAATCATAAACTTTACTTTTTATGACACTCATGTGAACCACTTATATGTTTTATTTGTACGTGTAGTGATAGGTGCAGAGGAAAGTATCTTATTTGTTGAGGTAGGTATCTTATTTGTTGACTCTATCCTTGTTACATTTTTTATACATATTCATATGCTGTAAGGAATTTTCATTTCCCTTGGGACCTAAACACCTTTGTTAAGCCCTTGTTTCAGTGTAAAAGTCTGGAATTCTTTTCTCCTATAATATTATTTCTGGATTTCATTAAGTGTACAAGGTACAGTCTTCTTGATGGTCATTTCATACATATCTATGCCTGTGAATGTTGACAGGGCACCCTCTGGTCATTACTTCATTGATGGCCAAATGGCTCTTCTTTTTAATTATCACCTTTTGTTGTTATTTGTTTTGTGGGCTCTATCCTACCAAGGCCACATCAGAAAAGAATGGGTAAAAAGAGATCATGACTTTAGACAAGAGGTCAGCAAGCTATGGCCCTGGTCCAAAACCAGCTTGCCACCTGCCTTTGCAAATAACGTTTTACTGACAGCCATGCTAATTTGTTTATATATTGCCTATGAGTGCTTGTGCCCTACAATGGCAGGGTTGAGTAGTGACAGAGACCTACAGTCCAAAACATGCAATATTTACTATCCTGCACCTTAAGGACAACGTTTTTTGACCCGTTTCAGACGATTCTTAAGGACAATAATAGCACTGCATTCATCTTTGCACTCTCGATAGTGTATTCTGCACACTGGAGGTACCCCATAAACATTAGCCAAATTGGAATGTATAATTCAATCTTGGACTGCCATTCCAGAGGCAGTGCTTTACATGCTATAGAGGGATAAGTACATACTGGTTCCCAGGGAGATACACATTAGAAATAATTCTCCTATGATGTGTCTCAGAGGACCCCAGGGAATATGGATCCACTGAGACAGGTCACAAAACCACAGTATTTGATTTGAGATGGAGATGAAAGGTCTCACTCAGTGGGTGATGCTGGGCAGACTAGGGGGGCAGTGGGTGCCTAAGACAGGAGTGCACTTGAACTGAAAGGAAGAAGCAGGAGAAGAGCTATATTGGGGAGACAAGTGCAGTGACATGAGAGGAATACTAACCAGAGGCAAACTGCACAAGGCGATTCCTTGGCCCAGGGTAAGATCTGCCAGCAAGATTCCTCAGAAAATACAGTGTTGGTGCATTTCATTAACATTCAAATGCTTAATAGGATTTTATAGTAAACCCTTGGGACACAACTTCTGTCCCTATTACCATCTTGAAGCACCACACTTATTTCACTACAGGCATTGTTAGCAATTCTTCAATACAAATGTGAATTTTCTGGTGTTACAATTTCAGACATTAGTTCTAAAAATGTCTTTTTCTCTGTGTAACAGCTTGAAAAGAATTTAAAAAAATGAAATAACCAAGAACTGTGGGTGGTATGTACTATTATGACAAAAATAAATGGAACACAGAATATCAACATTGGATTTTTAAATATACAAAGGAAAGGAAAAAGGAAAGAAAAAAAGGTCAATGTTTTGGCTGCAACGGTTCCTCTCCTCACGAAACATTACATTTTGTCAAGTTAATCTTGTTTTTCTAAAGAAGGTCCTTGAAAAAAGTGGTAGGGGCAGTGGAAGGTCCTCGTAAAACTGGCACTGAGGTTTTATAAGCCTTAGTGGCCTGCTACCACCTGACACGGTTCTGAAACTCAGGAACTCCCAATAGTTCCTCAAATATAAAATGTCATTAATATTACAAAGAGGTGATGGTCATGATAGTCTTTTATAGCATCATGTTTATGAATTCTGTGGTAACTTTTTGGTCTCTAAATCAACAGGTTTACATAAAAAGTAAGAAAATTTCATCCACTGGCCTCTAACAATGAAAATGTAATGAGTCTGTGTTTTGATAGGCCTAAATCTTATAATGTGGTAGTGTAGCACAGATCCACAAAGAAAATGTAAGAATAGATTTTCTCTACTTTTGAAAAAAAATAATGTTTAATGGAGTAGCTTCTTAAAGTAAATAAATTTGTTAGGTTAACTTGGAAAATTGAGGTGGGGAAGAAAGAGAAACAGGAACCTTGTAGATAGTTAATTTATACGGTTTTTTTTTTTTTTTTCCCACTGATCTAAAAATTGTTCTACCTAAATCTATGCCCTGGGAAGAAAAGAACAGACAAAATCTCCCTGTGGTTGTCTGGGGCCACTTGTGCCCAAAGGACTATTTGTACAGAACATACACTGAGCCTGAACATTCTACTGATGTTCCAAGGCAAATTATTATCGTATTGTATTTTTAGCATGTGCTTGGAATGGATTGTATTATTTAATATTTTTTCTGCGTGTATCCTTACACTTTAACTACTTCTATGCTTTCATTAGTTTTGCCTTTGCTATTCTTTGCAGAGATATTATTCCATTTACTTAAGTATCTCAATGTCTTCTGAAACTACATTGTGTATCACCTCAAGAATGAAAGAGTTGTATGTCACTTAGTGAGGATAAGTGGATAAGTTCTGAGAAAAACGTCCTTAGGCAATTTTGTCCTATACCAACATCATAGTATACTTACTCAAACCTAGAAGGATTAGCCCACTAACCCCATAAGCTCTGTGGTATAGCCTATTGCTCCTAAGCTACAATCCTGTACTGCATGTACTGAATACTAAAGGCAATTATAACACAGTAGTATTTGTGTATCTAAACAGAAAAGCTATAGTGAACATACAGTATAAAACATAAAAATGGTACAGCTGCATAGGACAAGTGACATGAATGGAGCTTGCAGGACTGGAAGTTGCTCTGGGTTGAGTCAGTAAGGGAGGATAAGTAAATCTGAAGGCTTGGGAGGCTGCTGCACACTACCGTGAACATTACAAACACAATGTACTTAGGCTATACTAAATTTATAAAAATACTTAATCTCAGTAACTGTATTACTTTATACATTTTATTTTTTTTACCTTTTTGAATCTTTTGTAATAACAGCTTAAAACATAAACACATTGTACAACTATAGAAAAATATTTTTTATTTATATCGTTATTCTATAAGCTTTTCCTATTATACTTTTTTTTTAACCTTTTAAACTTTTTTGGTAAAAACTGAGACACAAACACACATTAGCCTAGGCCTAGATAGGGTCAGGATCATCGATATCACTGTCTTCTACCTCTATATCTTGTCCCACTGGAAGGTGTTTGGGGGCACTAACAGGCACGGAGCTGTCGTCTCCTGTGATAACAATGCCTTCTTCTGGATCCCTCCTGAAGGAACTGCCTAAGGCTGTTTACAGCTACCTTTTTTTTTTTTTTCATAAGTGCACTCTAAAATGATAATAAAAAGTATAGTATAGCATTAGGAATTTTTCAGCTCCATTATAATCTTATGGGACCACCATGATATATGTGGTCTGTTGTTGACCTGTCATTATGTGGCACATAACTGTATTTTATAGATATTAACAATGAAAGGAAAGGTGCTTACTGTTCATTTGGGTGTCATTGGTGTAACTAGAAATTAAACTCTACACTTAGATAGGTACTGGGTCACATGTTGCTAGAGAATTAAATGCCAATCAAGTTATATAAAGGCTAGGTATTTTAATACAAAAGTCCACATTCATGATCTCAAGGTAGAAAGAAGGCTGTTTTATTTTGCAGAACATTTGCTATTCCTTTCTCAGGCTCTTTTCCTACTGCAATTTAAGATTTCAAAAGGCAATTTTGTCCTGTCAAGAAAATTTTTTATTTCTTTAAGATGAAAAAAGACATGCTGAGTATTTTTGTATCTGTATACTAAGTAATGTCAGCTTCTTTTTTTTTTTTTTTTTTCCTGCATAGCTGGGATTACAGGAATGTATCCTCAAATCTGGCAAATTTTTTGTATACCTTTTTAGTAGAGACGGGGTTTTGCTGTGTTGGCTAGCCTTGTCTTGAACTCCCAAACTTAGGTGATCTGCCCACTTCGGCCTCCCAAAGTACTGGGATTACAGGTGTGAGCCACCACACCCAGCCTAAATCAGCTTCTAATGGGCATTCTCAGTAGGTGAAAGGATTCCAGTGTTTCAAGAGACCAATGTAAGTCAGACCCATGCTGTGGTTTGGGAGACAAACTGAAGTCAGGGAGACAAGAATTGAATCGAGACTGCATGTATCAAATATGCATTCTTGGGTAAATTATTTACTCCCTCTGACTTTCTAGTTTTTCATCTGTAAAACGAAGATAATATTACCCACTTTAGAGTCTGCATGCAAATTGCTCGACACAGTATCCAACAGACAGTAATAAACAGACAGTATCCAACAGACACTTAATAAATGGTAGCAGCTGTTGCTACTACTCTTGCTAAAATCGAGGAATTCCGAGTGAACAACAACATCCCATTCTAATGAGACAATTTAATTCTAGAGCCACCTCAGATTTACAAGTATGTTATGATGGAGTAATTTCACAGCTTGGAACTTGTTCCCACACAGTTAAATTATGATAACATCTTCAGTGTTCAAAATATAAGAAATTGATTACATAATGTATGGTACTTGCCTTCAAAAGACACCATGCAACTACTAAATGTGATCTTGAAGAAAAATATTCAATGACTAAGTAAGAGGCATATAATGTGCTCTTAATTTAAAAAGCAATTTCCTAAACATTACATACATTTCATTATTTCATTTTTTGTATAAATATTTTCATAACAAAGTCCAGAAAGATATACATAAAATGTTACTGATTAGGATCTTTGATTGATAGAAGCATGAGTAAAATTAAATTTTTAAATTTATTTTCTCTACATTTTCTGCAATGAATATGTATTGCTTTTGCAATATAAAAAATGTAAGTTGTTAAAGAAAAGAGGTACAGGGGGATAAAACAATTTTTCTTGGTGACCTGATGTATGTATTTTGAAAAACAAAGAGGAAAACCCAGATTTTTTACATCTGGAGTCTACTAGAAATGTGATCCACATCAGATAATAAGAGAAGACTGTAGCAAGGCAATAACAAGAACATTCCAACCATCACAAGATGGTTTCAGGTTAGGATATTTAGCCATTTACCACACTCATATTAGAATCCAATATAATCTGTGAATTATGCTATGACCATTTCATGGATTATCAATCCATCCATTTTAAAAGTTGGTAGTTAGTTATTTGCACTTGGTAACTTCCAATATTAGAAGAGCTTACAAAATAACAGTCTGCCATCTTTAATTCTCCAGTGATCGTTTGTTTTATATATAACCCTCCATGTTTGGGGCAGCAAGCACAGAAACTGTCACTTAAACTAGAGGCACTGCCAGGAATCTGATTCACAAGTTCTGAGTCAGCTCTCCCCCCAATCTCTCAGTGTTTGTGACTCTGAGTAACAAAGTCTGCACTTAGTCTAATTAACTCCCCTTTACTCCTTTATTTTTTTTCCCTTTAGATAGAAAAGGCACTTTTGTGTTTTCTCACTCCATTTGCAGTGGATAAAAATGGATAGACTCTTACCTTTCTGTTTGTCTTGTGGACTGTAAGTGCCAAGTGGATGCAGGGTACTATTATCATTTCGCCTAGAGGTGGTTACAGCATTTTGACAGTTCTCAAAGCACGCCTTGGAAAATGCCCCACACTCTGCAGGATCCTAAGGGATGAAAATAAAAATTACATTTGCATTTTTAATATATTCCAACTTGGTCAGCTGATGCAAAATGAAAGAATGATCGATTTATGAATAGTCTTTCAAGAGTCTGTTGCACTTAAGTCCTCCAACTGTGGAATATCAAAATGGTCCTATCAGTGAAAACATCTTTGAGTATAAAATAAAAAGTACTGACAATGTGGGGCTAAGGATTAGGAGTGCTGATAGCCAACACAAAAGAGGATTAACTTTATTATTCTCTTTTCCCACTTACAACTGGCTTCTTTCAAATTTCCTTCCATCTGGGAGTACAGCTTGTGGCAGTGTCAACACAAGAATAGAGTTCATGCCAAGGGTGTTTCTCTGCCAACCAGCTGGTTCCCCTCCCTCTCTGCGCCTAAGTGCATATGCTCTAGGACAAGTCAGAACTCAAGCAGATTCACCGCTGAAATGCCACCAGTGTGTCCCTGTGCAGATGCTAGGTCTTTGGCCAGGAGCTAAACCAAACCGCTGTGACAATGCCAGACAGCAGTTCTCCTGAGGGTGCCCCCTGCCCCGGATTTCCCCTTCCTGTTTTGATTTTTACAGTCTGTAAACACATTCACAGTTTTTTGAAAACTGCTGTACCCAGAATAACACCCCTATGATCCATCTTCCACAGGTGCTGAAGGGGGACTCGGATGAGGCTGATTATAAAGAACTCTGAACTATTTTTTCAAGAAGATTGGGGCAAAGAGAATTGGGGTTTGCTCTTGTTTGTATTATTTGTCTTAGTAGCAGTTTTTTTCTTTTAGATGGAGTCTCACTGTGTCACCCTGGCTGGTGTGCAGGGGCAGGATCTCTGCTCATTCCAACCTCCGCCTCCCAGGTTCAAGCGATTCTTCTGCCTTAGCCTCTTGAGTAGCTGGGATTGCAGGCACCCAACACTACACCCAGCTAAGTTTCTGTAATTTTAGAAATTTACAGAAGTTTCTGTAAATTTAGTAGAGATGGAGTTTCACCATGTTGGCCAGGCTGGTCTGGAACTACTGACATGGTGATTCACCCAACTCGGCCTTCGAACATGCTGGGGTTAGAGGCGTGGACCACCACGCCAGGCCTTAATAATGGATTTTAACGAAGTAAATGATTTGGAAGCCATCTCATGGCTATTCCCTTGACCATTTGTGAGAAGAATGTGCCACAAACAGGAACACCCACCTGATCCCCAAAGCTCTTCTGAGAACAGCATATGGCTAAAACCATGCATTGGATTTATGTTTTCCTCTTTAGTTACAAAAATTCAATGTCTAGCTAGTCAAACAAAATATCTAAAACATTCCATTTTTGCATTCTTAGTAATTAAAATGTTTTCAGCAGCTGCAGGTCCTTTAGCTTTTTGTCAAGGCTTGTAACACTTTTCCCACACCCAATGTATTACCCTTTCTTCTGAACTGCTTGTCAAACTGAACCTGGTATAGGAGGCAAGCTCGTCCTAAATTAAAGCTGGAGATCTAGCAGGAAAGAGAGGTGGGACTTGCTTTGCACAGCCTTGTGCTTTAACAATAACAACAAAAACAAACAAAAATTTCTGCTTCCCCAGTTCGTTGATAAATGACACAATCGATATCCCAACAACTGATCAGTAACCAGCCTAATTAAAGTATTCAGCCTGTAAAATAGAGCTGTCGCAGAGCCCTCCATTAGTGTCCCAGCCAATAAAAAATATAATGGATTTTTAAACATATTCTGCTTCTGCCACGATAAGCTGGCAGCAGGGAGGGAAATGTTTTGGGGAAGGGAAAAACAAAATCAGGTCATAACCCATTTTTTAATACCAAGTCTCCAGGCTCAAATAGAATTACAATTGAACCTCAAGCTCATCCTCTGAAAAATATGTTTCTGTTTAAAATGATTTTGATTCAATCAAGGGCTCATTATGTATTCTTCACAAGGTCCTCATCAAAACTGTTTACATATCTTGTACATCTGGGTAATGTGGGAAAAACCCCCAACAACTATATATTTTGACTTTTCTTAAGTAGCTTCTTCAATTTTTGAAATATCAATGTATATAACGTTCAAGCAACCATTTTGGTAATCCTGGAAAATCCAACTAATTGATTTGCCTGAATGTATCAACAGTGCTGAGACCTTTTTCTAGGTTATAGATGTTTTTTTTATTGTACTAGAGAACACGTGCTGTTCCACCGGAGAATACAGCAAAAACATGAGCACACAAAATATGCTCTGACACAGTGAAACACAGATTTGCAGATCAAATAGTTGTTATTTTTTTAAATTTAATAAAGATAAACTGTACATTAGTCTTCTTTCTTTATAAGAAATAATGCTCTTTAATCTTTATGGGTACCTCAGAGATGCTCAGTAGCAGAGAGCCAAGTGCCTGCTCATTCCCCATGGAAAGCATGTAAATATTAGGGATCTTGTTTAAATGTCCTGATAAAAATTGCTTTTTGACCCAGTTCCTATTCTTGATCATTTCCCTGGTGATCTACATTAACAAGACACTTCTGAGGGTGGGCAACAAAAGAAAGTTTCATACTTTCCTCTGCTGGAATAATGCCAATCCACATCAGAGCATGAGAATTAAAATGAAAATACCTGAAGTAAAGGGGAATGCAAATGGTAAAGTGTGCTAGCTCGATGAGCCAAAATGTATAACACCAATCTGCTGGCATCTACGAACTCTTTTAGAACCACAGTCATTTTCTAACTTTTCCTGTCTGCACAGGTATGGTATGCTATAGCAGTCTCTTCTAGGCTCTTCTATTAGTTGAGGTATCTTTGTTTAAAAAGTTTGAAGGGAGATCTGATATGCAGATGCGCAGAAGGGATGACTGAGGCGCTCACAGTCCATCCTTTCGACTCACTTCAATAAATGGGTTCCGTGGAGTCCTAGCGCTCTAGAGTAATGACCATCCTAAACCAGATGGGATCAATTCTCTCAGGACAGGAAGTGGCAGATAAGGATGTTACAACTAGGTACAGAAGTGAAGCCCATTAAATATTTATGGAACACTGTCACTTAAGCAGACGCAAATGTTGAAAATGAGTTCATTATATTTAGTCTCTAGTAATTGGACAATTTAAATTTATATAACATCTACAAGGCTATATAAAGGAGAGTATAAAAGGTACAGTTGCTCCTTTCCAGTGGCTGATAATGGAACGAGGTAAGATATAGTTTTAACGTTACTACTTAAGTTTACTCTCACATCTGAGATGAAGTAGTCTCAGATGTGACATTTTCATTCACTCAATATTTATTAAGAAAATACTACATGCAGGAACCAAGGACGCATTAAGGGATAAAACAGACAACAATATCTGTCACTGTGAATACTGAGCACTCAATTATGCATGTACTTACATAGCCAGGAAATGGTAAACCTAGGATTGTAACCCAAGCAATTTGAAACTCCAGAGATGAAGCTTTTAACTACAATGAGCCCCACTACCATTTACCCTTGATTAACTTAATAAAGCTTATTTTTAAATTTTTAAGTTGAACTCATTATTAAAACTAGTATTTTATATTAGTTTTAAAATCGTTTTCTTTTACTGTGCATATTATTGTATTACACAAACACAATTTGGCCTTAGAGAATATCCTGATATAATAAAATGTGTGATTTGCTGATGTTTTTCTTCACTTTTAGTACTATCAACTTTTTCTTCTTACCTTTTTCTAATATTATTTTAGGAACATTTAATAATTACTCTTCATATATAAGAGAAAATGTTTTAGGTATTTTTATGTTTATATGTATAATGTTAGGAATATTATTATTAAAGCTATCCTACACTTAAGACTCCATATGTAAGTGAAAATATTCTTGATATTTTTAAAAACTTATAAAAATCATAATAAAAGATTTCAAAAAACAAAACTCCCATTTATTTAATAACACAAGCAAGCAGCTCATTTAATAAATCAAATGTTAACGTTAGTTAAGTCTCAGGTCCATATTATTCATATGCAGATTATAGAAGAGCATACAGAGAGCTGATTGCATTATAATGAGCTTCACATTAAACATTGTACACATCTGATTAGACACTTTCTAAGATATGGACATTGCTAGCATATCAACCAAAAAACTATATAAAGATGTTTATGAACAAGTTAGAGCTCTTGAAATTTCTGGGGGAAAAGGTAGAAATTATAGACCTGTTACTTTTGATAAACGACTTACTTTATATGCATATTTTTACACCTTTTCATTATACCCAAAATATACAACCACCTGTTCCCCACACAAATCCATCAAAGCCCTTCTGGGGCATATTTTCCCTGTTGGAAAATCAGTATGAATCTAGCTGCCATACTAGGAACGGAAGTCTGCATATTCTGGTGGCAATTTGGGCAACTTGCTTGGGAGAGTCAAGATTTGCCTCACCTCCACTGGTCTCTCTGGCCTCCTCAGAATCACCAGCTGGATCATCCCTCGTATGTTTCCCTCCATGGACATTGACCGCCTAAGTGTTTCCATAGCTTCGTTGTTGGATTTTCCCAGAAGAGATTCCCCATTAACTGCAATCAGCTGGTCATTCATTCGCAGACGACCATCCTAAGGCAGCAGAAAGAAAAAAAGCATTCAGCAGGGGAAACTACCGTGATGACATGTGGTGTTTGGGGAAAAAAGTTCAAGTTGAAAAATGAGAAAAAAAATAAAAGACAAAAAACCCCAGCTGTTAGAAGTGATTTATTTTCCATGGCAGAAAAAGGTTCTGGAGCTTATCAAATAGTCACAAATACCAATAATAATGAATTGTGTGAAAGTATTTTTAGAAATCTTAGAGTCCTGAGCTGCAATAATTTAGACATTTGTGTAATGCCTCTTCCCTAATTCTTTGGCAAGCATGCAAATCTGACCTGATTCTGCCATTTGCTCCAGCAGAGACCATGATGTGGACTCAAGGGAAGGGGGTTTGGAAACCAAAGGAGGTAGTCATGACTCTTGAAATGAGAATTTGCCTTTTCAGACACAGAGAGACATCGTACATAAATGCTGTATGTTTGACAGTGGTAACATGTGTCCTCATATCATTGCTAGCTCTATTGAACAATGCTAAAAAAAAAAATCACGTATTTTATCTAACACAACCACAGAGTTGCTTGTCTGCAAAAGCACACAGAGGTGTGTAGAAAAGGATCAGTTTGCCCTGATATATTATGGTGGAAAAGCCTGACATAAAGAATTGTCAAGGTTTTTTTCGAGGAGGCTCTGACAGATGAGTACTTTCACCCAGCATCTTCAGGAAGAAATACCACTTACTACAAAGTACAAAGAACCTTGGCATATGAATAGGCAGCTCAGACTGCCATCTCATTCACTTCTCAGTGAGTGAGGCGCTGACCATTTCCAGCCAGGAGTCCCTCACAAGCACAGGCCTAGAGCAGTAGCTGACATACTGGGATGGCTGCTCTGCCTAGAAAAGAACTTGAAGGGACCACGGTGCATTTCCCCAAAGGCAGCTCCAGAGCAAAGACTCTTGAAATGTTGACAGTCAGGCTCGGGGGACATGCTCTCTACCTATTCTACACTGAGGTAGAAAGTTCTTGCTGTGAGGCCCAGCTGTGATTAGGAATGTCATCATACTGCTGCTGCTAATAAAGTTAACAGAAATAACAGTAGGTGTGTATAACAGTTTACTCTTACAGAGGATTCTTCCATAAATTACCTTTAGTGATTCTCAAAGAACCCAAGAATTGAAGTAGATTTGTATTTTCATAAACATTTTACAGAAAAGGAAACTGAGGCAAAAAATGTAACTTGTTCTAGGCTACAAAAGTGAGTCAAAGGATTTCATGAATCTTGACTCTTTAGTTCTCCCACTACAAACCCCTTGGTTTCTTGTCTCTAGACTACAGCTATGCAACACTAAAATAGGGAAAGGAAAATACTAAAGAGTTCTTGCGGTGAGAAGTATCTGGGATTTGTGGTCAAAGTACCAGAATGAAATGGAAAAGAAAAAAACCTTCCTAAGAAATGAGATAGCCAGACACACACAATGAACAATAGAAACCAACCAGACAGCTTTGGGTGAGGAACTATGTGGACGGGTTGTTAAACTTGGGCTAATGTAGCAGACGGCCTGAGGAAGTGCCTCTGCTGATGGCAGAGAAAAGAAAGCCTGGTGAGAGCTGTTGTTCCCCAGAGCGAACGCCCTCATGAAGACGCACTGCCCACGCCACCTGCTGGAGAGGGCGTTAGCTACCTGGGTGGGATTGCAGAGGCCCCCCCCAGTAGGAGGACACACCCACTCAGGTAAGAAATGGAGACGGCAGGGCAATGGGATCAATAGACAAGGGCCTCAAGTCAGAGATGTAAACCGTTTAAGTGACCGCCTCCTCAGAGCTGAATGTCCCCTGCCTTCCTCTTGTTTTCCCACTTCACTTAACCTTTACCCTAATTTGGAGCAAGTCTGGAAATGAGATTTACAGGAAAGGCCAAACAAGAAAGAAATCTCTTCATTTCTGTTATCCAATTTTGAGTGAGGCACAAAAAAGAATAAGGCTACATAAAATGGGATACGCCAGGTCGGGCGTGGTGGCTCATGCCTGTAATCCCAGCACTTTGGGAGGCTGAGGTGGGCAGATCACCTGGGGCTGGGGATTCGAGACCAGCCTGACTACCATGGAGAAACCCCATCTCTACTAAAAATACAAAATTAGCCGGGCATGGTGGTGCATGCCTGTAATCCCAGCTACTCAGGAGGCTGAGGCAGGAGAATCACTTGAACCCAGGAGGTGGAGCTTGCAGTGAGCCAAGATCATGCCATTGTACTCCAGCCTGGACAACAAGAAAGAAAATCTTGTTTCCCTCTAAGAAGAAAAAGAAAAAAAAAAAAAAAAAAAACACCCTTAATAGTTTGGTTACGTGAAGTGAGATACAACTTGAGAAATTATTCTGTTCTATTGTCATATGAGAAAGGAGCACTATTGGGCTGAATCTTGTTACTAAAAATCTTTTTAGGATGACTGGAGACTGATGTTTGGTTTTGAAAGAGGAGGAGGAATCAGAAGAGTTGAATCGAGGAAATGAGGTTAGCAGGAAATGTTCAGATTTTGCAGTGCTTTGTCTTTGCAGGACACCTCGTCTGCTATGACAGGAAGAAACAGGATAAAGATGGAAGTTTTACGGGTACCTCTACAGATGGAAGGAAGGAAATATGAGTGAGATCCCACCTGGTAATCTCTTGCCAACCTTTTCTGTGAAGTATAAGACAAGATCAGAGTAAAGAGGCAGGCAACAGACAAGAAGATAGGAGATCATTATTTTTTGGTAAAATCAACAGTTATTAAGCACAAACTTATTTTATTTGTTTTTGTTTTCAGCTACATTCTAAGTCTCAAGCATGCAGAATGACACTGAAGTAAGACATGTTTCCTGTAACCAAGTCCCAAACAAAAAGACAGTTCAGGTCACCTCAGGGCAGCTGAAATTTTTTTTCAAAGACATTCACATTCATCATAAGCCTCACCAGAGAGTTGTGGGCACAATAAAAATCCACGCGCTCTCATTTTCAGGGTTGGCTGGTCTGTTGTTATTGGTGTTTGCTTTTTCTTTGTAAGATAAACGATGTGTAATTTCATTAATGGTGATGCCAGTAAGCACCATGTTGTCCTAACATTTAGAATATAATCACAGAATTTAGAGCTGGAGGGTCCTTAGAGGTCATCTTGTCCAACCTCTTCTGTTTACAGATGAATAATGTGATGCTCAGAGAGGATGAGAAACCATTTATCGAACACCTATTAGGAAAAGGCACTTCCACCGATACTAGACTTGCTCAGCTAGTGAAGGTCAGAGTTGGAACAGAATAGCCCAAGTCCTGAATTCTACAGTGTTCCCTATTCTATCTTATTTAGAAGATAGAACAGTTCTATCTTATGTGGAAGATAAGTCCCAAACAAAAAGAGAGTTCACCAATAACAATATCTTATGTAGAAGATAGAGCCAGCCTGTCTTCTACATAAATGACAATGACTAGTCCCTAAAGGGGTAATGCTTCAGGAAAAGACTTTCAAAACCGGAGAGAACAATATGCTGCCAGATGTCTCCTGGAAGGGAATACAATATAAAATCCAGACACACAACAGAAGACGTAAAGACAGGAAACATGAAACATCCATACATGCACGTCTATGTCCAGTCTTGACCTAAAATGAAGTTGATTCAATGAAGAGCTCATTCAAAAATTCATCAAATCTCTCCCAAAATTGTATATGTCCCATTTGCTTTGGAATAATTTGGACAAAGAAAATTAGCTTTTTATGGTTTTTAAAATTAATATTATATTCTAGTAAATATTTAGGCATGAGAATATTAACTTTCAATTGACTTTACATAAATGAATTCAAAAATTTAAGGATATTATTTGGTAATTCTAGGATATTTATTTCATCTTCGTCATGCTTCCAATATTCTATCACACTTACACAGTCTCACACAAACACAAACACACACCTCGCTCTCTCTCTCTCTCTCTCTCTCTCACTCCCTTCCTCCCTCCCTTTCCTTTTTCTTCCTGTATTACTCCCATCCAACTTCTAAACAAAAAGACTTCAATTATGTTTCCTGCTTCTGGCGCCACTGCCACCTATAACCAACGCTATCCATCCTCAAGCTAGAAGAAGTAAAGGAAATTCCCAAAGGGAAGACAAACATATTAAAAATAATCAGGAGAAAAGAGTAAAGACAAAATGTAACTTCCTCAATGTGCTTCAGAACAAAAAAACCCGGTACGAGATTAGGTCTTCTCCATGTCCTGGCCTGGTTTCAGTCTCATCATCTTTCACTGGTCCTATCACAGTAGGACACACAGTGGACAAGGAGACAAACATTTGAGTATGACATCTTTGTTTTACTGAGCATCTAATATACGCTAGTTCTTGTGCATGTCTTTTGCATATATTTGCCCATTCACTTCTTAGCTTCCGAGATTGGACGCCTTCAGGTGGGTACGGCTATAGACACCAGGCTTTGCCCATTCATTTCTTAGAGCAACTCTGTGGTACACAAAAATGCTACTTTCTACTATTTAGGAGATGTAAAGATGAAGGCTCAGAGAAATTAAGTGACTTGTCAAAGAGTATGGTCCTAGCCAGGTCTCCTCGACTCTAAAGCTAAGGACACAAATGCTTTATGCTGTGTTGCTTCTAAATTCAGACTTCTGAGATTATTAAGGCACTATATTAATGACAATGATTTTCCACTCTGTGCATCATGCTAAAACCCTTTATATGTAATAGACAATTGACTCCTTAGAGACACCCTGTAGATTTGAGATTGCCTGCCCCATTTTATTAAAGAAGAAATTGCAGTCAGAGAGGTTAAATAAATTGTTACAAGTCACGTTTCTAAAAACAGATTTGAACTAGGTCTGGGTCACTCTGCAACCCATGCTTTCAAATAGTCTGCTAGTGATTCTTAACCTTAGGGGCTCTTAGACTCCTTTGAGAGCCTAATAAAAGCTACAGATCCTCATTTTTAAAAAAATATTTACACCAGGGTCCTTCCACAATTGTATATGTACACAATTGTACATAATTTTTTGGAGTAAGGGGTCATCGTGTATGCTATAGGGTACTCCGCGTGTCCTCTAAAGCATAGCTATGATTTCTGGGGGGGTCCCATGACCTTGTAGTTCATCTCCAGTGGTATATTCACTGGTGCCTGGGTACATCCTCTTCCATGATTACTGGCAATGTTGTGTGGCTTAATCCGCCTGGCTTGGCAAATTTTTTGATAAAACCCTCCCCCCAACTACCATGTTACCTCTAAAATTCTAATGAATACAAAGGAAAGAGTAAGAAAGCCAAGGCAAAGAACTCAACTAGCCACTGAAGATATGAGAGAAGCATGAGAAAGCGGGCTGGCTTTCCCAGGGGCAGCTGGCTGTGGCCCAAGGCCAGTCCACATTAGTCCAGGGTGTTGAGAGGATTAATCACGACCAGATGTTGGCTTCTGCCTCTGCATGCTTCTAGCAGGGCCCTTGGTATGGCCTCCTGGGATATTATCAACACCCAGATCCCAAACCCCAAAGCTTGACTTCAGGTTGCAGAGCAGATGTTCCCTGGAATAGGGTAGGGCCCCAGGCAAGATGGCACCAGATCGAGGGAGGGAATTATCCTCAACAAATCCTTCTCAGGGCCCTACAATCACTCTATGACAACATCTGCCTACTGTATTTTTTGAAAAAGCAAATCAAACAAAAAAAAAAATCCTAAACTAAGAAAAGAACCTTGTATTCCAGATTGAAATCATTTGCCTTCATTTAAAAACAATTGCAATGGAAGGGCAAGAATGAATCAAGATTTTTAAACTACAGTTGTTAAAACAAAAAAGTTAGTACATGTTTCACATCGTTTCAGCTCATGTGAAGACGGCCATTCTTCCCAAATAAGGCCTCTATTTTCCAGGGACATCAGACCGTATTCTGGTGCACAAACCTCGGTGATTTGGCCCACATTCTTCCTTCTGTCCAAAATGCCCTTTGCATTCCTGCTCACCTCTTCAAAGTCTACTTACCCATCACCCCAAACAAGACTCAGCAATTGCCTTCCTTTCATAGTTTTCTCCCCAGAATTAAATGCTCCAACATCTCAACACCCATGATACTTCTCACACTTGCCTATCCTAGCTCTTATCATATTGGTGTTGTTTACATATTTAATGTATTGTGCTACTAGCTTCCTAGATTATACAAAGGGTAATTTTAAGTATGCTGTGTTTAGTCTATTATATACTGTTACCTAACTCACACTCAATGTTCAAGAAGTGCTTGCTAAATTAAGTCAGTCGGGTGCTTTGGTCATGGTGTAAGTCTCATCTACAAACTGTAACTATGAGAGATCCAGGAACCTAAGCTGTCTTAAACATGCCAGCGCATATTCAGACAACGTTCAGAATTCTAAAAGGAAGGCTTGATTACTTTCTGCATACTGGCCCTATCTCTGCTTGTTCAGATATTGTAAAATTTAAGTGTATGTAATTCAGTTATTGTCTTAAGAACCTCACTCCATTTCTATGTAGCAAACCACTGAAGTTCCAGCAGCAAATCACCTGTGGGCCTATGAAGCATTTTTATTTTTTATTTTTTTAGATAACTGAAAGATATTTTTTAGAGTACCATGGGACACATAATCATATAGTCAGGCTTATTGGATGAGGCCTGACTACGTGAATTAACATATGTATAAACCATTCTGAAATACTATGTACAAAATGTATTATAAATCTTTCCATTTTAAACTCATTCTGGAAAAATATGGGGCAGAAACAAATATACTGCAACTTACGGCCTTTACTACAGCCATATTGAATGTTAAAATTTCTTCTGCAAGAAAGTTGGAGAAGCACTGACTTCAAACCATCAGACGCATACTCTGCTGTACTATACAGTAATAACAGTCCATGCTTGTTTTATACTTTTTCCTTTCCTGTCATTTCAGTTTCCTCTCCATGCTTTCCTATTCCCTTTCTGATTTTCTGCTCTTACATATTTTGGCCTAGAAAACCAGATTAAAAAGAAGCTTGTTAAAGCATATATGTTACATACGAATTAACAATACTTTGCATGAATGCCTAACCAGGTTAGAATCTTGGAAGCCATTTCAACATATTTATCTTATTGATTTGCTTGCTGTTGTTGTTTTTTATGCCCTTGCACCTGTGTGTACTGAGACTGCTTAAAACCCGTCACTAGAAAAATGGGTACAAACCAGAATGCTAGAACAGAAAACGTGTGTATAGTATGCAGAGTTTATACTGCGGTCAGAGTTTTGTTCCGGCATTCTGGTTTGTACCCATTTTTTCTAGTGACTGGTTGTGTGTGTGTGTGTGTGTGTGTGTGTGTGTGTGTCTACATATATATGGCCTATAGGTACCTATGATTAAGATTAATACAGCTTTTCAAGGGAAAGTTACTATTTTCAGAGCCAAAGCATCATTAGCATGCTATATCAACTTTTGTAGATTATAAGCTCCTTTTTCATTAGGACTATCAACTCTTAACTTTTTTTTCAAGCCTACTGAGATGATCATGGAGTCCAAAATACACATCAAAATATTGCAGCATTCTAAAATTTTATTCAGTATAATATACATGTAAATTTATTTCCTGTTTCCATTTCCATTCATGAAATAAAAATGCAAAAGTGGTAAAGATCAGCAAGAAAAAACAATGATAGATGCTGGTATTATGAGATTTGTTTTAAAGAGGTGGGGTCTCAGTGTGTTTCCCAGGCTGCAGCACACTGACTGTTCACAGGTGCCATTATACTGCACTACAATCTGGTGCTCCTGAGGTCAAGTGGTCCTCCTGCCTCAGCCTTCCTAGTAGTTGGAAATACAGGTGCCCATTACTGTGCCAGCTATTTTGAGATTTTAAAAGTAATGTTATATTACATTTTAGTAAAGTAGTTACTACTGTAGAAAATTCATAAATAATAAGCCTGACTATATGAATTAACATATGTTAGCATTTTCAGTTTTGTTTAAACAGAAAATTAGCTAAAAATATTTTTCCTCTGCTTAAATTAACAATTTCCTGTTAAGGTTAAATTCTTAGTGGGTATATAGTGATTATGAATTTATGTATATTTCCAGGCAAAGATCCTGCTTTTAATTGTCCTTAAAGTGTATCACACCTTTGTGTTTAGAAATAAAATGTTAGTGTTTGGCTTCTTACATCTGAGGGTTTTCAGTGGCACTTTTACATACCCAGATTATCTGGTCCTTTTGCCAGAGGTGAAAGCTTGGAAGACACTGACTACCAGTAAGGATCCTCAAGGTTCTCCCACCAGTAGAAAACATTATAAATTTTAAGAAAAATGGCCAGTTGAAGAAATCATTTAACATTAGCGCTCCTTAAAAAGCTGTCCCTTTTATCTTCCTTTGAATTCATTAATTATAGATCTATCACATGATTTATAGATACCGGCAGAGAAGGGGTTGGAAATTAGTCACGCTGGGAACTCCTACTGGAGCTAAGTAGTTTGGATGCCGTTAAATGTCCCACAAGACAATCAGACATGAAGGCTCAGGATCAAGTGCCATGTTCCTGGATATTCTAGAGCTGTGCATTTTCTCTTCAAAAATTCAGAGTTTAGTCATTTAAAAATATCAGGATTGCTTACATTAGTTAAAATTCTATCTTTTACCCATTACTAAATAGTGCAGATTATAAAATCCTTCATCTTTCAGAAGGAGCATCCCAAATTTCCTAAGCACACAGGAATCAAATTACTTCAATTATGCCTATTTCATATTCTGAGTGCATACATTTACAATTAGCCATGTCAGGCATTTTTCTTTCACTTAATTTCATCATCATCAAGTAGCATTTATTAAGCACAAACCTGGCTAATTAATTTTCTAGAGAATAACTGATATTCTTAAATGCATTCTATTTAACAGCCCTTAAACAATCTACCTGATATATGACATTTTTCCCTTAGCAAAAATTGCCTTTAAATTTAAATTTTTACTTACTATGTCAAAGTTTCAACAGGATACATACCATTTCCAAAGTCAGCATACTGAAATCAAAAACATCATTCAGAACTGGTACCAAAGATTTCATGCAACTTTTATTCTCACTACAGTGTGTTATTACAGTATCTTACAAAGGATATGAACAGACACTTTTCAAAAGAAGACATATATGAGGCCAACAAACACATGAAAAAATGCTCATCATCACTGGTCATTAGAGAAATGCAAATCAAAACTACATTGAGATACCATCTCATGCCAGTTAGAATGGCGATCATTAAAAAATATGGAGACAACAGATGCTAGAAAGGATGTGGAGAAATAGAAACACTTTTACATTGTTGGTGGAAGTGTAAATTAGTTCAACCATTGTGGAAGACAGTGTGGTGATTCCTCAAGAACCTAGAAATAGAAATTCCATTTGACCCAGCAATACCATTACTGGGTATATATCCAAAGGATTATAAATCTTTCTATTATAAAGACATATGCACATGTATGTTTGTTGCAGCACTGTTTACAATAGCAAAGACTTGGAGCCAACCCAAATGCCCACTGATGATAGACTGGACAAGGAAAATGTGGCACATATACACCATGGAATATTATGCAGCCATAAAAAACAATGAGTTTGTGTCCTTTGTAGGGACATGGATGAACCTGGAAACCATCATTCTCAGCCAACTGACACAAGAACAGAAAATCAAACACCACATGTTCTCACTCATAGGCAGGTGTTGAACACTGAGAACACATGGACACAGGGAAGGGAGCTCACACACTGAGGTCTGCGAGGAGGGACTAGGGGGACAGTGGGGAATAGGGAGTTGGGGAGGGATGACATGGGGAGTAATGCCAGATATAAGTGACGGGGATGGAGGCAGCAAACCACATTGCCATGTATGTACCTATGTAACAATCCTGCATGTTCTTCACATGTACCCCAGAACCTAAAATGCAATTTTATATATATATATATATATATACACATATCACTATTCTAGCTATGTATTCATTTTTAAAGTAATGCTTTAGGGTAGCCAAAAAAGCAGCTTAAGGAAGCATAATCAATAGATGTACAACTGATTTTTTACTATGAAATTTCAGTAAATATGGTACATGAAAAGCAAAGCAAAGAAAAAAAACATTGATCTCAAAATGAATTTAAAATGTTTAGCAAATGAATATAAAAATATCTAACATCTTTATACTGATCACTGAGACTTTATTTCTGCTTTCCTGGATAACATAAAAAGCAAATTTTGATGTGGATTTAGGGAAAGGGCAGTATTTTTCTCAAGGTATTTTTTCCTTTTTTTTTCTTTTACTATCTCCAGTAATGGGTATAAGCAATCTCAAGGTGTTTTTTCTACCTGCAGCAAAGACGATACTTCTTTTTACTTAACAGCAATACCACCACCACATTCACTTTAAATTTCAACCACAAAAACAGAATTTTAGAAAATCATTCTCGTGGATGTCATAATTTCATTATGCTCACAATTCTTTCAGGAGCAGTTGACACATATGCCTGTATTTTATATATTTTAGTTCTAGAAGCAATCACACTGTATGTCAGGGGCAAATGCCCAGGAAGAAAGACAGAAACTAAATGAAACCACAAACATGTAATGCATGCTAATGCTTAAGCATATTAGCATCAGTGCTCCAAGAAGTAATATTTTGCTGTTATGGTCAATGGCCATATAGTACACTAAGAGGCAGAGCTACAAGTTATGCTTCAGTGGCGCCTACGAAGAGCTTTGTATGACAAATCAGCTGTTATCCAAAGTGTTGCAGCCTGATGAATGCAGAGAAGAGTTCCTGGGCTTTATTTCTTAATGTACAGACTTAAAGTTAAATATCAAGATGAGATTAAGCGTTTGAATAATTCTGAGAAGGGTAAAAATATTGTTCAGTTGGTTTTTAGAAAAAGTCAGGGACTTCCTTCCAAGAGGGTGTCCTAAAGTAGCTGGCTGCTCTTGTTTCCAAATAGAGAGATTTATATCTCTATTAGAAATAACTCAAACAAGAGATGACATGATAGAAAGCAGTAGCCTGAGTTAAGAAAAAAACAAAACAAAACCAAGGGCCTCAATTAGAGTCAAGTTATTCAGGGGTTTTACATCTGGCAAGAAGTAGCCTATCTTTGTTTATACCAACGGAAGCCCCCAGGAGAATCTAGCACACAGAATGCACAGAAGAATTTGGTCATACCTTTCAAAGTAGTTTAGTTTTCAAAAAATCCACCTTCCGTGAGGGAAAAACACCTTGAGAACTAATTAGTGGTATGAAGGGACAGGAGAAAAAGTCTGTGCTCTGGTTAAGGGATTATTTTGTTGATTTCAGGTAAAAACCTAGGGCCAGATGCTGAGGTAGATGTTCCCAATGCTTATTTCTCCTCTGCCCCAGGGACATTGTGGTCTGTTACATTTGTATCCTCTCAACAGGGACAGGAACAAAGTCTCAAAACAATTTTCCTAAGACAGAATTCTGAATCACAGAGCCGGTGGAAATGTGCTAGGAGTAACAGTGGATTACTGGAACAGCAGTAGGAGAATGGAAAAATACTTTTTTTTCCTGGTTAATCAGATTTCTTGTGAACAAATCCCAGGCCTCTACCCTTTACACTGCAAAAGGTAAACAAGACAAATGGATACTAAACATTCACAAGAAGGCTAAGTTCATGATTGATGCCTTTTACTGTTTAAGATCAGCTATAAATATACTGTTCAGTGGTTTTTAATGGTGTGATTGTCTGACTCAGCAGAACAGTGTCAGGGAAGAAATTTACATAAATGGAAAGTGAAATCTTTCTGCAAGAAACAGGACTGTTAGAAATTGCTTAGGTAAGGAGATGCTCACTTACACAAACATGGATATACATATTAAACCTGTGCTCGCCAATATCTGCTTGAGCTTAAGTTATTGCCCATAAAAAAAGCTAAGATGTTTGCTCTTAATTTCCAAAAAGTCATCTCAGTTTCAATTTTACTTGGAATAAATTCTGCAAATAGAGCTGTCATTAGGAATAAGAATAATAATATCAAGCTGGTATCCACAAACATGACCAAGAACTCAACCTCAAACCTAGCACATATTTAGAAGGCTTGGATAAGGATGACAGCACCATACAAGACAGCCCTAGTCCAATGGGCCCTGCTCTCTAACAATGTGAATGGATCATATGGAAGAGCCTTCATTTCAGTGCAGCATGACACAGGCTCTGGAGTCAGACTGCCTGGATTCAAATCTTAAAGTAATTCCTAGCTATCTGACCATGGGAAAGGCAGTAAAGGCTCTAATCTGTAATTTTCACTTTGATAAAATGGCCTGAAAACAATCCAATGTAAATGTGAAAAATAAAGTTAGAGAATCCATATGAAACACCTACCCTAGTGTCCAGCATATACTAAGCACAATAAATGTTCATTGCTATTGTTGTTGGTGTTGTTGCTGTTACTATTATTTCTCTTTTGCTCCTGGTTATGTGGTTCTGAGCCAGTTTTCTAGATTAAATGATTCAACTCAATTCTTTGCCCTTCTCTGCATCCACATCTTTGCCATAGCTTCATCGTGGGTGGAGTGTGTTTTCTACTGCCTAACCTTGGACTCAGCCATATGAGTTGCTTTGACCAGTGGCCTATGTGTGGGGTGACAATGTGCCAGTTTGGAACCTGGGCATTGTGAGGATTCACTCACAGTTGCTGGCCCTCTGACCACCTCGAGGAATGAGAGGGACGTGGCCCAGCTAGCCAGCTGATCCAAGGAGCAGGAGAGTGAAGGGGAGCACACTTAGGCTGGATGCAGTGGCTCATGCCTTTAATCCCAGCACTTTGGGTGGCCGAGGTGGGTGGATCACGAGGTCAGGAGATCGAAACCAGTCTGGCCAGTATGGTGAAACCCTATCTCTACTAAAAATACAAGAATTAGCTGGGCGTGGTGGTGCCTGCCTGTAGTCCCAGCTGCTTGGGCAGCTGAGGCAGGAGAATTGCTTGAACCCTGGAGGTGGAGGTTGCAGTGAGCCAAGATCATGCCACTGCACTCCAGCCTGGGTGACTGAGCGAGACTCCATCTCAAAAAAAGTGGAGCACACTCAGTTCATCATAGTTATAGTGGGATCAAGAGACACCAGCCTGAATCAGAATCCTTCCCACACCCCAACTCCCCTGCACAGAGCTATGAGAAAAATAAAGGCTTATTGATGTATATTACCAAAAAATTATGATTATTTATTATGGGACAAAAGCTAACTAAACCAAGGAGTAAGCTAAAGAGGTGTCTATCCAGAGTGCATTTATTTCCCAATGAAAAAGGCATTATCTCCATGTCTAGTCTGAAACAAAAGTGGAAGGGTAAGTGTGCGAAGACAGGTGCTTCAACAGAACCAGAATTCCAGGTGCAGGGATGTTCTGTATAGTCTAATGGGGTCTTCTTGGCTTTGCTGTGGGAGAAGGCAGACCTTATTCATATCAAGATTATTTTCATATAGCTAACATTTATCAGCATCTGGTGACAGGCACTGTGCTAAGCACGTGACACATATTGTCTCTTTCAGTCTTAACAGCAGCACAAGGAGGCAGGCACTGCTAATTTCACAAATGAGGAAACTGAGGCATGCCAAGGATAAGCAGCTTGCCTACATTCACAGAGGGAGAGAGTAGGCAAGGCAGAATTCAAACCTTGCGTGATATGAGATAAAAAAGATGGTGATGAGAAGTGCAAACATGTATCCTTCCTCTATAATCACTTTACTGTTTTCATCACATTATGTGTATTAATTTATTTAATACTAGAAGCCTATGAAGTAGGTATTACTTATTATCACCATTCTACAGGCGAGGAAATGGGAGACAGCTGGTCAAGCCCCTGGCCTAAGTTTCCACTTAGGTAGTGAAGAGTGACCTGGACTTGAACATGGCCCCTCTAGCTAACTAGTACACTGTATTAAACAGCCATTAACACATTGCTCACCCTGAGGTGAAAGGACAGAAGCATGATCTTCTTTCTTTTTTCTGGAAACCTATAAGCTTCTCCAAGTGTTCAAGAAGAAATATGCATTCCAGGCACCATGGTTTTCTTCAAGTGTATAAAATGTGATAAACGGCCTTTAATTTATACTACAATCTCTCTGAGGCTCCACTGAGCTTTCATTCTTGCAAGTGCAATTGTCTTATTTGCTGCCTTTATGTTTACTTGTTTTTAGTTTTGTTTTTCTGATTGTGTATTTTTAGGCTCAACTCTGTCAGTTTACAAATTCAGAGGAATCCTAATGGAGTAATAAAAAGTATGCAAAAAAGAATGCTAATCATGATGGGTTTTTAGAGCTAATTCTAAGAAGTAAAAATAACCAGTTAAGGTACAAAAACAGCAGCCAGTTATTCCCCAGATCTGTTCGTACACATATTTTCTGTATCTGGCAGGAAAACCTCAGTGGCCTCAAGTCGTCAGACACTTTCTCCATTCAGTCTCCAAGTACAACAGTCACATCTCCAAGTGCATTCTGAAAGGATGTACAAATGTCATTCCCACTCACCTTAAAAGCAGCGCCTCCATGAATGATGGATTTGATAAAAATCCCCAAGTCTGTTCCAGTTTCTCTGGATTTGTTCCCTTTCAAGCTCACCCCGAGGCCAGCAGAACCTGAATCATTCAGGGGGATCTCAAAGGTGAGCTGCTCGGTGGTCTCCAGGGAGAGTGCACAGCAGTCAGGTTCTCCTTTCTGTTAGGGGAATACACATGAAAAGAGTGAAAAGAAGAAAGCAGATTAATATTTCACTCTCTCAAATGACCAGACACCGATGCAATCAGCAGGACAGGATGACTTGATCTCTTAACAGCTCTAATCGGTTCCTGGCAGGCAAAGGCTGGTCTTCACTGTCTGCAAGGAGCCACAATCCCATCCATGGAGCAAGGGAAGAGGTCTCAGGAAATAATAGTTGGTCATGGTCAACAGAGAGGATCGTTTGGCAAGTTAGAGTGATGCAATTTGAAACACTTTGTAAGCCTTTGGAAATTCAGCAGGATATTCTGCATAATAAAAAATGCTGGACATTAGACTTAGGGTATCCTGGGTATCAGAAGAGATCTTAAAGATAACGGAGTCTTAACATCTTCGCCTTACAGATGAAGATACAGAGCTTAGTGTAGAAATGTCTGAAAATTTCAGGAAAATACTCGGCATATGTAATTTAAGACCTATCATTTACTACGGAAACAATACTACTGGTAAAGTTTGTCAATAAGACACAGAGCACTGAATAAATGAAATGTTAGTTTAAAGTTACAGAAAAATGATTTATAATGGATATCATCAAATGAAATTTCACTTTGTCAAAACTCATGCTTTCAGCATGCATCTTTAGGTATTATAACTCACTGCCATTAAAATTTTAAACCTAAATAAAAATGATTATGTGCAACAAATATTCATGTCATATTTGACAAATGACACCTAGCCGCAAGCATACTGCTCTCAAGAAACACAGAGTATGGTGGCAAAAGGCATATTTAGGGTTCAGGTCTCCAGGGAGAAGTATGTGGTTAATCTTATTTGGTCCCTAGTGTTTTCAAATATACAGTGGTGGGAACAGACAAGTGCCGTCCACATGAGAATCTTTGCAGGTCTCCCTTCTGTATTCCTATTAAGCTTGTAGAAGTGTGAAACTGCCACAGTGTTCAACTGGAAAATTTGAGAATGAGATATCCCTGGAAACGATCAACTCACTCTAGGTTGGCAGTTCCTTCCTCTCTATAATTATATCTAGAGACTCTTATCCTAAGGTCACATTGAAGGGACTCTTATGTAAAATTACATATTTAAAAAATTACTATGAATGTCTGAATGTCAGTCACATATAACTATAAAATCAGAAGTAGCAAGGAACCCATAATTAAAAGCGGATTAAGAGGTCGGATCACAGCCAGCTCCACTGACATGACATTTTCAACCCCTCCCCAAATAGAGAAAATCCACATCTAACTTTAAAAGAAATAATTCTTTCAGTTAATTTTCTTTAAATGAAGTTATCTGTGAAGATTTTGACAACAGGTTGGTCAAAGAAATGAAACTTTATGGCTTAACAAATCTTTTACAAGTTAGCTCTTTTAACTAACTTATTATATTATTATCTAAAAAACAAATCCCATTATTTGATTACAACTAGCTGTCTTTTTTCCATTGGAATGCCAGCATTTAGTACTAAATGTAAACTATTAGCCTTCATCTTTGTCCTTCAAAACGCCCCGTTTAGAATCTATAACATTTCACAATCAATTATGTTTCCAGGCCTCTCTGGGATTTGCTTAATTTCAGTCTAATAAAGTTCCACTGAATTAAAGTGCAAACTGAAGGAAAAAGTGTTCTACTATAAGTTTGTGAACACCATTTCAACAGAAAAACTACAAAGGTCCTCTGGCTTTTCTCTATCAGAGACAAAGAGACAAGAACTAGTTTTGCTTTAGGAATAGCTTCAAATCACTTCATTTTATGATAAAATCATTTCTCTTTTGGCAATTATATTTAATTCTCAGTAAGACCGACAGCTGCTCTTTGCACTGACACCTATCATTTATTATCTAAGCGGTGGAAACAAAATAGAAATCAGATCGCATCACAGTTATCTTTTCTTTTGAAGATTTTTTTTCAAGTCTGACATCTGAGATTCAAAAATACAACAGAAACAATACACTAAAGGCAAACAATGACTGACTACTTCCTTTCTGAGTTCTTTGCACATATTAATACACTCATGCTTCACAACAAAGCTACAAGGTTTACTGTCAGGCCCATTTCACAGATGAGGAAACTGAGGTGCACAGCAGCTAAATGGCATGCTTACAGTCCAGAAGACTTGGAATGTGGAGGCTTTGTGGGGCTCAGGCACAGCGTGGTTCCTGTGTCAGACTCTCTTTTTTAATCTTTTCCTCTAGTGAATAGTTTTGAGTGGTCTGCTACATTTTCATGTTGGACATTATTCGGTATCCATTTTCAACAACAGTATAGAATTTTAAGGTGGCACATTTTCTGTAAACTATGATGTAAAAGGTGTTTTATTATTTTTTCTTTTTAAGAGTATACCTTAATTGACAAATGAAAAGTTTATATATTTATGGAGTACAACATGGGGAATACCTAAATTGAGCTAATTAACATACGCATTACCTTACATTCTTGCCATTTGTGTGTATGTGTTGAGAACACTTAAAGTCTACTCTCCTAGAGATTTTCAAGTATAAACTATAATATTATTATTATTTTAAAAAATAATGGCAAGAATGTAAGGTAATGCATATGTTAATTAGCTCAACTTAGCTATTATTTTTTGGAGACAGAGTCTTGTTCTGTTGCCCAGGCTGGAGTGCAGTGGCACTATCTCAGCTCACCACAACCTCCACCTCCTGGGTTCATCCAACAATTCTCTGCCTCAGCCTCCTAAATAGCTGAGATTACAGGCACCCACTACCACACCCAGCTATTTTTTTTAAATTTTTATTTTTACTAGAGATGGGGTTTCACTCCCTTGACCAGGCTGGTCTTCAACTCCTGACCTCGTGATCCACCTGCCTCTGCGTCCCAAAGTGCTCGGATTACAGGCATAAGCCACTGTGCCCGGCCCTACAATGTTATTAACTCTAGTCACTATGTAGTAGGATACACCTCTTGAGCTTATTCCTCCTAACTGAGATTTTATGTCTTTTGACCAACATTTCCCCAATCTCCCCTTCCTCTGTGCCTCTAACCAGCATTCTATGCTGCGAGTTCAACTGTCAGACTCTTCACTGCTATACTATATTGTATCCTTGTGTCTCAACTTTTGTCCGTCCCATGATTTAACCTACCCCTCAAGAAATTCTAGGACAGTATTCTACAATGACAGTAAGACACCATGCTATTTACATTCTTCACCCAAGTACAGTTATGTTTTATCTTTCTTATGCTATATCAAGCTTAAGCCATAATTAGTGCCCTCCAATAATAGCGAACTTCCCAAATGGTAAAGGAAGCCATTAGGGTAGTTAACACAGCCATTTCCTCTGTTAGAAATAAATGTCCCTTTAGCTAACATTAAAAAAAATCAATATGCTGAATGCCTCCTTCCAATAATACTGGTTCAACCAGTAACTCTGAAAATTAAACTCAAATCTTACCAGACAGCATTTTGTAGCAAAATGAAAATGGGTATAAAGTACTCCAAGTGCCCTAAATGCAAGACCTTAGCGATATGACGATCTCTCAAGCAGTGGTACCTCTAAACCTCGGATTCTACCTGTCTTCCATCTTTCAGACAACAGCTCTTTCCACTCACAGATATAAAGTGCACACACACGGCGCGCACGCCTGGACACACGGCGCGCACGCATGCGCACACACACGCGCGCGCACACGCACACACACTAAGTCTGGCTGGTGTAGTAAGAGAAATCTTGTTAATTTCATTTTGTTTTAAATCTTTTCGTTACTTGTTATTCTTTGCCACTAGAAACCGAGTCTCTAGATACAACATCCTTGAGATTCCCAGAGCCATGCCCAGAATGGACGCTCTAATTCTTCCCCCGCATAGGTGTAGGCCTTATGACCAGCAGCTGCCCAGGGCCGGTCATACAGAACCCTCAACTTAGGCTTTTTCGACCTCAGCACAGCTGATATTTGAAGCTGATATTTTTTTGTTGTGGGTGTCTGTCCAATGCATTGCAAGATATTTGACCACGTCCTTGGCTACTACACACCAGATATTAACAGTACCTCTTTGCCAAGCTGCGACAACCAAAAATGCCTTTGGACATTGCCAAATGTCACCTGGGGTCAAAATCACCTCCAATTGAGAACTACTGCCCTGAATCAACAACTGCTAAGTGCAGTAAATTCAAAGCAACCAGCGCCCAGAAGGTGTTTTAGCAACTGTTGGCTGCGTTGCTGCCTGTTCATATGTTCCCAAGTCCCAGGATGGGGAGGCAGTTTTTACTGAGAGGGATGACAGATGTCTCCGAGTGGAAAAAACAAGAGATATTTCAGCACAATTAAGCTGAAAAAGTGTTAGATCCACAGGTTCATGACTGAACACTTAGTTGGTCAGAATCAACTACTGGAGAATCACATAATTAGTTATATTTCTAATCATATGGCAGCTAATTTTCCAGAGGAAGTATGATTTCTGTGGGATGAACAGAGTAGGACAGGTGGTAGAAAACAGAAATTTATAAGTGCATATACAAAATGTTTCCTTTTACTTATACAGGGATCCAGAATGGGGCAGGGTGCGGAGGCTCATGCCTATAATCCCAGCACTTTCAGAAGCTGAGGCAGGCAATCACTTGAGGTCAGTTTGAGACCAGCCTGGACAACATGGTGAAATCCTAAAAACACAAAAATCAGCCAGTCATAGTGGCACTCGCCTGTTATCCCAGCTAATAAAAATACAAAAATTAGCCATTCATAGTGTCACTTGCCTATAATCCCAGCTACTCGGGAGGTTGAGACAGGAGAATCGCTTGAGCCCAAGAGGTGTGGGTTACAATAAGCCAAGCTTGCGCCACTGCACTCCAGCCTGGGTGACAGAGTGAGACTCTGTCTCAAACAAAAACAGAAACAAAAAAAAACAAAAAGAACAACAACAACTTCCTCCCACCACATACATACACAAAGAATCAAGGAGGAAAATGCAACCTATCAAGTGAGGCTTATTAGACCTGCTATGCTTATACGTATGCTTTTCTTGGTGATTTTTTATTAAGAATGATAAAACTATATAAAATAGTATAAAATACTATTGGTGTGATGACTTTTAATCATGTGGGAATATAATAAAACATAAGCACAAGAGCTTACACGTACAGCATAGTTCAGTTATGCAACATGTGTACTCTATACACATATTCAGACCTCTACATACCTATTATCTCCCTGCCCCCGCCCCATCTAGATGCATAAAAAATTTATTATCTACTAGCAATGATATATAAACTATTTTCTTTTTTCTATTTTTTCTATTTTTTAATTTTAATTAAATAATTAAAAAGAAATTACGATGGTCTCATCAAAATAGTATCATCATTCTTCACAGAACTGGAAAAGATAATCCTGAAATTCATACACAACAAAAAAAGAGCCTTCACAACCAAAGCAATACTAAGCAAAAGGAACAAATCCGGAGACAAAACATTACCTGACTTCAAATTATGCTATAAGGCTACAGTTACCAAAACAGCATGGTACTGGTATAAAAATGCCACGTAGACCAATGGAACAGAATAGACAACCAAGAAATAAAGCAAATACAGCCCACTGATCTTTGACAAAGCATACAAAAACCATAAAGCAGAGAAAGGACACCTTTTCAATAAATGGTATTGGGAAATCTAGTAAGCAACATGTAGAAGAATCAAACTGGATCCTCATCTTCACCTTATATAAAAATGAACTCCAGATGGATCAAAGACTGAAATCTAAGACCTGAAACCATAAAAATTCTAGAAGATAACATCAGAAAAACTTTTCTAGACATTGGCTTAGGCAAAGAATTCATGACTAAGAACCCCAAAGCAAATACAATGAAAACGAAAATAAATACGTGAGACCTAATTTTAAAACTTATTTGCAGCAAAAGAAATAATCAGCAAAGTAAACAGACAACCCACAGAGTTGGAGAAAATATTTGCAAACTATGCATGTGACAAAGGACTAATATCCAGAATCTTCAGGGAACTCAAATCAGAAAGAAAAATCAAACAATCCCATCAAAAAGTGGGTAAAGGACAAGACTAGACAACTCTCAAAAGAAGATATACAAACAGCCAACAAACATGAAAAAATGCTCAACATCACTAATTATCAGGGGAATGCAAACTGAAACCACAATGAGATACCACCTTATTCCTGTAAGAATGGCCTTAATTAAAAAGTCAAAAAATAATAGATGTTGCTATGGATATGTTGAAAAAGGAACACTTTTACACTGCTGGTGGGAATGTAAATTACAACGATTATAGGAAAATGTATGCAGATTCCTCAAAGAAATCAAAGTGGAACTACCATTCAATCCAGCAATCCCACTACTGGGTATCTACCCAGAGGCAAAGAAGTCATAAGGTGAAAAAGACACATGATTATAGCAGCACAATTTGCAATCACAATAATATGTAATTAACCTAAATGCCCAACAACCAACTAGTGGATAAAGAAAATGTTTATATATACACAACGGAATACTACTCAGTCATAAAACAGAAAAAATAATGGCCTTTGTAGCAACATGGATGGAGCTGGAGACCATTGTTCTAAGTAAAGTAACTCAGGAATGAAAAACAAAATATCATATGTTTTCACTCATAAGTGGGAGCTCAGCTATGAGGATGCCAAGGCATGGGAATGATATAATGAACTTCGAGGACTCGGGGAAAGTGTGTGAGGGAGGTTAAGGGTTAAAAGATTTTATATTGGGTATGGTGTATACCACTTGGTGATTGGTACACCAAAATGTTAGAAATCACCACTAAAGAACTTATACATGCAACTAAAAATCACCTGTACCCCAAAACTATTAAAATAAAAATAAAAAATAAAGTAAAATAGAATACAATGAATTTATGATGGTATAAGAACCATTTGCTATATTACTAGATTGTCTACTATAGAGAGGATAAACACATTTCAATAATGACATATATACACATAGATATACATATAATCTAATACTATGAATATTATATATAATACAAATAGTGTATACATATGGTATATATAATTTAATTCCATACTCAGTTAGGACTAACTTAATGAGAGGGATACCTTCTAAGCAATACATCATTAGGTGACTTCATCATTGTGCAAACATCACAGAGTGTACTTACACAAACCTAGATGGTCTAGCCTATTGCACACCTAGGCTATATGGTCTAGCCTACTGCTCCTAGGCTACAAACATAGACAGTTCATTACTGTGTTTAATGCTGTAGGTAGGTAACTGTAACACAATGGTAAGTATTTGTGTATCTAAACAAATCTGAATATAAGAAAAGCACAGGAAAATATGGTCCAAAAGATAAAAATGGTACACCTATATAGGGCACTTTCCATTAATGGAGCTTGCAAGACTAGAAGTTGCTCTGAGTGAGTCGGAGAGTGAGTGAGGGTGAGTGAAGGTGAAGGCCTAGGACACTACTGTACACTACTATAGATTTTATAAACACTATACTCTTAGGCTACACTACATTTATTAACAAATTTTCGCTCCTGAAGGAAGCACTAAACATGGAAAGGAACAACCAGTACCAGCCACTGCAAAAACATATCAAAGTGTAAAGACCATTGACACAATGAACAAACTGCATCAACTAACAGGCAAAACAACTAGCTAGCATCAAAATGGCAGGATCAAATTCACATATAACAGTATTAACCGTAAATGTTAATGGGTGGGCTAAATGTCCCAATCAAAAGACACAGACTGGCAAATTGGATAAAGAGTCAAGACCCATCGGTGTGCTGTATTCAGGAGTCCCATCTCACATGCAAAGACACATATAGGCTCAAAATAAAGGGATGGAGGAAGACTTTACCAAGCAAAATGAAAAGCAGATAAAAGCAGGGTTACAGGCTGGGCGCGGTGGCTCAAGCCTGTAATCCCAGCACTTTGGGAGGCCGAGGCGGGTGGATCACGAGGTCAAGAGATCGAGACCATCCTGGTCAACATGGTGAAACCCCGTCTCTACTACAAATACAAAAATTCAGCTGGGCATGGTGGCGCGTGCCTGTAATCCCAGCTACTCAGGAGGCTGAGGCAGGAGAATTGCCTGAACCCAGGAGGCGGAGGTTGCGGTGAGCCGAGATCGCGCCATTGCACTCCAGCCTGGGTAACGAGAGCGAAACTCCGTCTCAAAAAAAAAAAAAAAAAAAAAGCAGGGTTACAATCCTAGTCTCTGACAGAACAGGCTTAAAACCAACAAAGATCAAAAGAGACAAAGAAGGGCATTACATAATGGTAAAGAGATCAATGCAACAAGAGCTAACTATCCTAAATATACATGTACCCAATACAAGAGCACCCAGATACATAAAGCAAGTTCTTAATGATCTACAAAGAGACTTAGACTCCCATGCAATAATAGTGGGAGACTTAAACACTCCACTGTCAATATTAGAAAGATCAATGAGTCAGAAAATTAAGAAGCATATCCAGGACTTGAACTCAGATCTGGACCAAGAGGACCAAATAGACATCTTCAGAACTCTCCACCTCAAATCCACATAATATACATTCTTCTCAGCACCACATCACACCTACTCTAAAACTGACCACATAATTGGAAGTAAATCACTCATCAGCAAATGCAAAAGAACAGAAATCATAACAACCAGTCTCTCAGACCACAGTGCAATCAAATTAGAACTCAGGATTAAGTAACTCACTCAAAACCACACAACTAGATGAAAACTGAACAACCTGCTCCTGAATGACTACTGGATAAATAATGAAATGAAGGCAGAAATAAAGATGTTCTTCAAAACCAGTGAGAATGAAGACACAATGTACCAGAATCTCTGGGACACATTTGAAGCAATGTCTAGAGGGAAATTTATAGCACTAAAGGCCAACATGAGAAGCGACAAAAGATCAAAATTGACACTCTAATGTCACAACTTAAAAGAACTAGAGCAAGATTAAACAAATTCAAAAGCTAGAAGAACATGAGAAATAACTAAGGTCAGAGCAGAACTGAAGGAGATAGACACACAAAAAAACCCCTCAAAAAATCAATAAATCCAGGAGCTGTTTTCTTTTTTTGAAAAGATCAACAAAATAGATACACCGCTAGCCAGACTAATGAAAAAGTAAAGAGAGAAGAACAGATGTAATAAAAAAATGATAAAGGAGATATCACCGCCAATCCCACAGAAATACAAACTACCATTAGAGATTACTACAAACACCCCTATGCACATAAACTAGTAAATCTAGAAGAAATGGATAAATTCCTGGACACTTAACACCCTCTGAAGACTAAATCAGGAAGAAGTTGAATCCCCAAGTAGACCAGTCACAAGGTCTGAAGCTGAGGCAGCAATTAATAGCTTACCAACAAAAAACAGTCCAGGACCAGACAAGTTCACAGCTGAATTCTACCAGAGGTACAAAAAGGAGCTGGTACCATTCCTTCTGAAACTATTCCAAACAATACAAAAAGAGGGAATCCTCCCTAATTCATTTTATGAGACCAACATCATCCTGATACCAAAACCTGACAGAGACACAACTAAAAAAGAAAATTTCAGGCCAATGTCCATGTAAACATTGATGTGAAAATCCTTAATAAAACACTGGCAAACTGAATACAAGAACAAATCAAAAAGTTTATCCATCACAATCAAGTTGGCTTTATCCCTGGGTTGCAAGGCTGGTTTAACATACTCAAATCTATAAACATAATCCACCATGTAAAAAGAACCAAAGACAAAAAAGACATGATTATCTCAATAGATGCAGAGAAACCTTTTAAAAAAATTTAACAGCACTTTATGCTAAAAACTCTCAATAAATCAAATATCGAAGGAAAGTATCTCAAAATAATAAAAGCTATTTACAACAACCCCACAGCCAATATCATACTGAATGGGCAAAAACTGGAAGCATTCCCTTTGAAAACTGGCACTAGGCAAGGATGCCCTCTCTGACCACTCCTGTTTAACATAGTATTAGAAGTTCTGGCCAGAGCAATCAGGCAAGAAAAAGAAATAAAGTGTATTAGAGGAAGTCAAATTGTCTCTATTTCCAGATGACATGATTGAATATTTAGAAGACCCCATCGTCTCAGTCCCAAATCTCCTTAAACTGATAAGCAACTTAAGCAAAGTCTTAGGATCCAATATCAATGTGCAGAAATCACAAGCATTCCTATACACCAATAACAGACCGAGAGTCAAATCATGAGCAAACTCCCATTCACAATTGCTACAAAAAGAATAAAATACCTAGGAATACAACTAATGAAGGATGTGAAGGGCCTCTTCAAGGAGAATTATAAACCACTGCTCAAAAATAAGAGAGGACACAAACAGATGGAGAAACATTCCATGCTTGTGGTTAAGAAGAATCAATATAATGAAAATGGCCATACTGCCCAAAGTAATTTATAGATTCAATTCTATACCCCTCAAGCTACCAATGATTTTCTTCAAGGAACTGGAAAAAACCACCTTAAACTTCAGATGGAACCAAAAAAGAGCCTGCATAGCCAAGAAAAAAAGAAAAAAGCAAAGCTGGATGACTTTTTGTCACGCTACCTGACTTCAAACTATATTACAAGGCTACAGTAATCCAAACAGCATGGTATCAGTACCAAAACAGAGATATAGACCAATGGAAGAGAACAGAGGCCTCAGAATTAATGCCAAACATCTACAACTGTCTGATCGTTGACAAACCTGACAAAAACAAGCAATGGAGAAAGGATTCTCTATTTAACAAATGTTGGGAAAACTGGCTAACCACATGCAGAAAGCTGAAACTGAACCTGTTCCTTACCCCTTATACAAAAATTAACTCCAGATGGATTTAAGATTTAAACAGAAGACCTAACACCATAAAGCCCTAGAAGAAACCCAAGTCAATATCATTCAGGACATAGGCACAGGCAACGACAAATTTTCTTTTATTTGATAATAAATTAACCTAAGCTTACTGTAACTTTATTATTTTATAAACTTCTAATTTTAAAAAACTTTTTGACTCTTTTGTAATGGTAACAGATGACTGTTAATAGTTTATGTAACATGCTTAAAACACAAACATATTGTACATCTGTACAAAGATATTTTTCTTTATAAGACTATTCTACATGCCTTTTTCTATTAAGAATTTTTACTTTTAAAACATTTTTTCGTAAAAACTAACACACAAATACATATTAGCCAAGGCCTATACAGGATCCAAATCATCAGTACCAGTTTGTCTAGCATCTTGTTCCACTGGAAAGTCTTCAGAGGCATTAACACACATGGAACAGTCATCTTCTGAGATAAAAACACCCTCTTCTGGAATGTCTTCTAAAGGACTTGCCTGGGACTATTTTACAATTAATATTTTTTAATAAGTAGAAGGAGTATCCTCTAAAATAATGATAAAAAGTATAGTAAATACATAAACCAGTAACATAGTCATTTATTACCATTATCCAGTATTTATATACTGAACATGATTGTATGTGCTATCCTTTTTTTTTCTTTGAGGCAGAGTCTGTCTGTCACCAAGCTGGAGTGCAGTGGTGCAATATCAGCTCACTGCAACCTCTGCCTCCCAGGTCTGCCTAGCCTTTCGAATAGCTGGGACTACAGGCATGTGCCACCATGCCCAGCTAATTTTTGTATTTTTAGTAAAGACAGGGTTTCACCATGTTGGCCAGGATGGTCACCATCTCTTGACCTTGTGATCCACCCACCTCAGCCTCCCAAAGTGTTGGGATTACAGGTGTGAGCCACCGTGCTGGCTGTACGTGCCATACGTTTATACAACTGGCAGCACCATAGGTTTCCTTACACCAGCATCGCCACAAACACAAGTAATGCATTGCACTCTGACATTATGACTGCTATAACGTCACCAGGCAATATAAATTTTTTAGCACCATTATAATCTTTTAGGCCCATTGTCGTGTATGTAGTCTATCACTGAATGGATGTCATAATGTGCATGTACACTGCACAAATATATGTGCATGTAGTATGTTTACAGCTCCTAATAGTGTCACCAATAACTTCCATGTTGCTAAATCAAAAGGTTGATTCTCGGCTTTATCTTACTTGATCTACCAAGCATTAGACCCAACTGATCAAGCCCTACTTCTTACAATACTTGCTTTGCTTGGTTTCAGAACAGCGCTCTTTCATAGTTTACCTCTAAAATAGTTTGGATATTTGCCCCCTCAAATGTCATGTTGAATTCTAATCCTCAATACTGGAAGCGGGTGGGCCGTGGGGCATGACAGAATCATGGGGGCAGATTTTTCATGAATGGTTTAGCATCATCATTTCCCTGATGCTGTCCTCATGACAGGAGTAAGTTCTCTTGAGATCTCTTTAAAAATATGTGGCACTTCCTCTCACTTACTCTTGTTCTGTCTCTAGCCATGTGTTGTGCCTCCTCCCACTTTGCTTTCCATCATGAGTAGAGCTCCCTGAGGGCTCCCCAGAAGCTGAGCAGATGCAGGGGCCATGCTTCCTGTAAAATCCTGCATGAACCAATGAACCCCTGTCCTTTATAAATTACCCAGTCTCAGGTATTTCTTTATAGCCATGCAAAGAAAGGCCTAAGAACCTCCCAATTCACTGCCTATAACTTTTCACCCCTTTGTTGACTCTTTCTCATGTCACCAGTCCATGACACTGTAGTGTCCTACAGATCATAATTTCATGGTTTTAAACACTCGTGAATCACAAATTCTCATAATCACCCCTCTTCCCTACACTACAGATTCACATAACTAACTTCCAACTGAGCAACATCATTAGGGTTTTTACTTTGAAATTATTATGGTCAAATGAATCATTTCCTAATATTGCTCCCCATCTCTGTAAATGACAATTATACCCTTCCAAATATGGATGTTAGAGACCTCAATGTCATATTTGCCTCCCTTCTTATCTTATATTCCACATCCAACCCATCAGCATCTCCCATCAACTCTGCCTTAACAGCCACCCAGAATCCTTCCACCTCACCTCCTCCACCACTGCTTCTCCCCGATACTATTTGTAATAGTCCCTTTTCTCTACCTCCCTGCTTTCATGTTGCTTCTCTTCAGACCACATCTCAGCACAGCACTACAGTGGTCAAATGAAAACAAATACTCAAAACCTTCTAGTGGCTTCCCACCTCATTCAGCAACAAAGCCAACATCTTTACAATGTCTTAGAAACTTCCTAAACGAGTGCCCTGACTGTCTTCCTCTTGGACCACATCTCCTACTACTCATCTTGCATCTGCCCTGGTGGCCTTCTTTCTTTTCTTTAATACAGCCTGCACACTTATGCCCCAAACCCTCTTCCCTCTGCTCTGAATGCTTCACCCCGACATTTATGCAGACCTCATTGCCTCCCTTCCCTCAGTTCTCTGTTCAAATGTCACCTTATCAATCAGGTCTTTCCTGACCATCCAATCTAAAGTTACCTTAATGCCTCTCAGAAGTACCCTGCCTATGCCCACTGCCTGTTGTCCAGCTGTTTTTCTCCATAGCACAGATCACATCCTGGATAACTTGCTTATTTTTTAAGTACTGTCTTTTGAATGTAGACACTTTTATATTGTTCTGATTTTTTTTCTCGGTGCCTAAAGCAGTGTCAGACTCAGAATAGGCACTGGATAAATATTTGTTGAATGAAAGAATTAATTTATATGACTAAGTGTCCAATAGGATGCATCTGTGTATATTTGTATGCATGTATGTATACAAATGTATATTTGAAATCTGTGTATACATGTACAGCATATAAGCAAATGAATAAATTGCTGACATCACAGTTGACTCCAGATTTCATTAAAATGTTTATATAAATAATTTTTTACAAAATTAATTATAAAATGTAGAAGATATCACAATAAGAAACCTTAAAGTTAAGGTTAATAAAGTTATAAAGAACCTAAAAAGGAATCTAGTCCAATTTCCCTTTTGATACCTTACTTCTTGCTCCTAGGAGAGATAACAACGCCGCTTGCCTTCAACTTCAAATCCACAATGAAGGCCCCAAAATGTGTCATTTGTAATAGGCATTGGCCTGTTCATGGTTTCAAATTGCATCATGCAGCTCAAATTACAATGAACATTGCAAACAGCAATATTTACGATACATTTCATCAACTCTGGGAAGTATTGTGATCTAGTACTCAAAACTGCATTATCTGTCTATCCATTTATCCATCCATGCATATACACATATGCATGCAGGTGCATGCATACGTAGACAACACACAGACAGAAGTTTAATAATACAATACTTAACCAAAGTGCCATTTATTCTGATATATATATATATATATATATCAGAATACATATATATATCAGAATATATATGTATTCTGATATATATATATATTATATATAAGATTATATAAAATTTATATATATATATATATATTTATTTTTTTTTTTTTTGAGATGGAGTTTTGCTCATGTCACTCAGGCTGGAGTGCAATAGCATGATCTCAGTTTACTACAGCCTCTGCCTAAAGGTTCAAGCAGCTCTCCTGCCTCAGCCTCTCAAATAGCTGAGATTACAGGTGCCCACCACTACACTCAGCTAAATTTTGTGTTTTTAGTAGAGACAGTTTCACCATGTTGGCCAGGCTGGTCTCAAACACCTGGCTTAAGGTGATCCACCTGCCTTGGCCCTCCAAAGTGCTGGGATGTTCGAGCCATTGAGCTCAGCCCATTCTGGTATTTTCTATGCTATTTTATTCTGCATAAAAAAATTGGTCACAACTCACTAAATTGATTTCATAACTCAATAATGGATCACAGTGTTCATTTGGGAAAATACTTATCATGTATATATAGGCATTATTTTATGAAATAAATACAAAAAGCAAAGCAAGCCAAATGGTAAGTAAAGTGTTAATTTCCTTTTGTATCCTAACTTTTATAATCCATTTAAATATTTTATCTTATTCAGCTCTAGCTCTAATCCTTTCTTCTTTCTCTTTTTTATTTTTATTTTTTTGAGATGGTGTTTCACTGTGTTGCCCAGGCTGGAGTGCAGTGGCACGATCTTAGCTCAATGCAACCTCTGGCTCCTGGGTTCAAGCAATTCTTCTGCCTCAGCCTCCCAAGTAGCTAGAACTACAGGTGCACGCCACCACCCCAGCTAATTTTTGTATTTTTAGTAGAGACATGGTTTCATCACATTGGCCAGGCTGGTCTCCAACTCCTGACCTCATGATCCACCCACTTTGCCCTCCCAAAGTGCTGAGATTACAGGCATGAACCACTGCACCCAGCCTACCCTTTCTTCTCTTTTACATAAGCTTTCTTCAAGTTCTTATAGCTGTTGCTCTGATATAATCTTTGTTTCATATATATGTATGTATTTGTGTATGCATATAGAGATACAGTCCTCTTTCTTCCCCCACAGTTATTTCTCTTCCTACTTCCCCTTTCTTTTGTTTTGTGCTTTGTAATGCTATATATATTCCATGAATAGCCTGTCACAGTTGGAATTCAGAGATGAGACTGGTCCATTCTGGTCTGAGTGACAACAGTCATTCTTTGAACACCACAGTTACTCAATACATCTTTATCAGGCACCTACTATGCACTTAACACTGTAATGTGAAATGGACAGTCTTCATAGAATGTAATTAGCAAAAAGTTTGTTGAGGAATATGGGGGACCTTTCTGTTTTGTTCACAGTTTTATCTGAGAGGAAGGAATAGGGTTTAAAAATTGGATCCTGATACCAAAACCCGGCGGACACTCTACAAAAAAAGAAAACATCAGGCCAATATCCATGATAAACATCGATGTAAAAATCTTCAATAAAATACTGGCAAACTGATTGCAATAGCGCATCAAAAAGCTTATCCATCCCAATCAAGTAGGCTTCATCCTGGGGATGCAAGGATGGTTCAACATATGCAAGTTTATAAACATAATCCACCACATAAACAAAACCAAAGACAAAAACCACATGATTGTCTCAATAGATGCAAAGAAGGCCTTCAACAAAATTCAACAACACTTTATGCTAAAAACTCTCAATAAACTAGGTATCAAAGGAACATATCTCAAAATAATAAAAGCTATTTATGACAAACCTACAGCCAGTATCATATTGAATGGGCAAAAACTGGAAGCATTCCCTTTGAAATCTGGCACTAGACAAGGATGCCCTCTCTCACCACTCCTATTCAATATAGTACTGAAAGTTCCAGTCAGAGAAATTAGGCAAGAAAAAAAAAATAAAGGAAAAAATTAGGAAAGGAGAAGTCAAATTGTCTATTTCCAGATGACATGACTGGGTATTTAGAAGACCCTATCATCTCAGCCCAAAATCTCCTAAAACTGATAAGCAACTTGAGCAAAGTCTCAGGATACAAAATCAATGTGCAGAAATCATAAGCATTCCTATATACCAATAACAGAATAATAGAGAGCCAAATCATGAGTGAATTCCCATTCACAATTGCTACAAAGAGAATAAAATACCAAGGAATACAACTAACAAAGGATGTAAAGGACCCCTTCAAGGACAACTATAAACCACTGCTCAACGAAATCAGAGAGGACACAAACAGATGGAGAAACATTCCATGCTCATGGTTAGGAAGAGTCAATATCATGAAAATGGCCATACTGCCCAAAGTAATTTATAGATTCAAAGCTATTCCCATCAAGCTTCCCATGACCTTCTTCACAGAACTGGAAAAAAAAAAAAAAAAACACCTTAAACTTCATATGAAACCAAAAGAGAGCCCACATAGCCAAGACAATCCTAAGCAAAAAGAACAAAGCCAGAGGCATCAAGCTATCTGATTTCAAACTATACTACAAGGCTACAGTAATCAAAACAACATGGTACTGATACCAAAACAGAGATATAGACCAATGGAACAGAACAGAGGCCTCAGAGGCAATGCCACACATCTATAACCATATGATCTTTGACAAACCTGACAAAAATAAGCAATGGGGAAAGGAGTCCCTGTTTAATAAATGGTGTTGGGAAAACTGGCCAGCCATGTGCAGAAAGAAGAAACTGGACGTCTTCCTGACACCTTACACTAAAATTAACTCCAGATGGATTAAAGACTTAAATATAAGACTTAAGACCATAAAGACCCTAGAAGAAAACATAAGCAAAACCATTTAGGACATAGGCATAGGCAAGGACTTCATGACTAAAACACCAAAAGCATGGCAACAAAAGCCAAAACAAACAAATACAACCTAGTTAAACTCCAGAGCTTCTGCACAGCAAAAGAAACAATCATCAGAGTGAATCAGCAACCAACAGAATGGGAAAAAACTTTGTCATCTACCCAACTGACAAAGGACTTATAACCAGAATCTAGAAAGAACTAAAACAGATTTACAAGAAAAAAACCCATTCAAAAGTGGGTGAAGGATATGAACAGACATTTTTCAAATGAAGACATATATGAGGCCAACAAACATATGAAAAATTGGTCATCATCACTGATTATTAGAGAAATGCTAATCAAAACTACATTGAGATATCACGTCACGCCAGTTAGAATGGCGATCATTAAGAAACCTGGAGACAACAGATGCTGGAAAGGATGTGGAGAAATAGGAACACTTTTCTCTGTTGGTGGGAGTGTAAATTAGTTCAATCATTGTGGAAGACAGCATGGTGATTCCTCAAGGACCTAGAAATAGAAATTCCATTTGACCCAGCAATCCCATTACTGGGTATATACCCAAAGGATTATAAATCATTCTATTATAAAAACACATGCACACATATGTTGATAGCAGCACTGTTTACAATAGCAAAGACCTGGAAGCAACCCAGATGCCCATCGATGAAAGACTGGACAAGGAAAATGTGGCAAATATACACCATGGAATACTACACAGCCATAAAAAAAGATGATTTCGTGTACTTTGTAGGTACATGGATGAATCTGGAAACCATCATTCTCAGCAAACTGACACAAGAACAGAAAATCAAACACTGTATGTTTTCACTCATAGGTGGGTGTTGAACAATGAGAACACAGGGACACAGGGAGGAGAGCATCACACACTGGGGTCTGTTGGAGAGGGTAAGGGAGGGACAGCCAGGGGGTAGGGAGGTCGGCGAGGGATAACATGGAGAGAAATGCCACATGTAGGTGATGGGGGATGGAGGCAGCAAACCACATTGCCATGTGTGTACCTATGCAACAATCCTGCATTATCTGCACATGTACCCCAGAACCTAAAGTACAAAAAAAAAAAAAAAAAAAAAAAAACAAAGTAAACAGCTAATGAACCAAAAAACACAAACAAAAAAGAATTGGAAAGAGGAAACTGAAGAGTCTACCTGGTCATTTTTTAAATAAAATAAATATCAAAAGTAATTACTTGGCATGAGAGAAAGAAAAAGAGGAAGAAGATGGATGACTGGGGAGACATCCATGCTATTAGCTTAAGAGTATTCCAAAGGAGGCCATCTCTGAAATCACAAATGTCTTGTATCGCAAAGCAGTGCTTGATTCACGCCTGCAAGTGGTAATAACCCAGCCTTTCAAAACCCAGGGGAATCCACCAGTCCACAGGGCCAATGTCCAATTTCCCAGAAGCCCAGCTCAGACCTGAAAGCATCCATGCTGAACCTTTTATGGCCCTCATTTCATTAAATGCTGTGCTCTTGGCTCAGCACGAGCAAGCTCTGGATGTCTCTGCCTTGCCTCCCAAATGTGTAATTAGTCTGTGTTGTGAGCAGCTTACTTTATGCAAGAGTTATGTTTCACATGCAATCATTTTGTCGATTACCAAAACTCAAACAAAAGGGCTTCTTTTTAAGAAAAAAAAAAAATAACTCTTGAAATATATAAAGCAAAAGCCATACCTGGCAATTCTGTCAGGTATTTTATAATAAGCTTATCCATTGTTAACTTTTGCCTAACTAAATTCTAAGAAATTTAAGGTGATGAAACTTTTGTTACAGCTAAATAAATTTTCACAACAATGAAAGGATCAGACACCCGCAAGACACTTAATTTTCTGAAATTATTTAATGTTCTGAAGAAGCACTGGGTAGCTATTATAAGCATGAAAGGTTTTTGGCCAATTGGATTATATAAAATTCAGAATGTGGATATCATCCTAGAGTAGGGATCAGAGGCTCATTCCAACAGCAGGGAGACATTTCATTTTCAATTGTACTTTTCTGAGGGTAAAGAAAAGAAAAAGATGAGAGATGAGCAGGCACATTCCAAAGTAAAAGGTGATCTAAGGAGGATCATTTTATTATAATAAATAGTAAAGGACACTGCCCTTACTACTGCTAATGTATACATGAATCTTGGGGACTCACAAGTCGGTAGATGATCTTTTAAAGTATTGTGCCCTCTAGACAATATAGACTATATAGATAGACAATACAGATGATAGACTATAGATAAACAATAGACTATATAGACTATATGGTCTAGAGGGCAAAATACACTAGAGTACAGACAATATTACACATACTCTATATTATCTATAGACAACAAAAATGAATCCGAATACAGACTATGTATAGTCTATATTGTCTATAAAGCCCTATGATTTCTGATACATATTAGAAAACCCACACACATCTACATTGTACTCTAATTTGTTGAGAGTTAACTCAAAATTCAATATTATGTCACTCGTAAAGAAAGGAAAAATGTAAGTTAATGTTGCAATAAGTAAAAGAAGAATTTCAGAGAACTCAGGGTGACCAGCACTGGTATTTACTTTCGGTAAAGAACACTTTTAAGATGTAGGTTATAGTTAGCTCAATAATGTCAATATTTAAAATATATGTTCTTATATGACCTCCCAAAACCCATATTAATTCATTTGAAATAATTTTTAACCACGATGTGAATGAGAAAATTCTAGACATTATTTATAATTGAGACTTTTTTTCATGTTTTTAAAAACCCATCCCCATGAAAGGGGATAGAAGGAGAAAACCAGCAACAGCTGATATTTGACTAAACTTACCAAAACCAATTTTCTTTAAGTAACAGATTAATCTAATACCAGAAAATAAGTATCAGAAAATGGCTACTCCGTGTTGCCTGTTCAATAAAAAGTACCTTAATGTAATATTGAGTCGGAGATGAAAACTAACTAAAGCAAAGCGAGTCAGGATTAAGATTTCTAGAGTAACCCTCTCCCCCTAAATATAGTATATAACCTTTAAAGATCAGAAAATCCAGTGGTTTACTGACACAAGCAAATTTTTTCTTTCCAGATGAAGATTAAATGAATATAATATTTTTTGTCATAACAAATAAATAGAAATTTTATAATTCAGACAATATGAATTTTTATACAACTAGAACTTGCTTTGTTAACATTGAGGAACAATAGACTTTTTGTTTTTACTTCTTCCTATTAAAAGTAGATTAGAAAAACTTGATTAGAAGTATCTGAATATTTTACATGCAATAATTTAGTGATTAAAATACATGAATGTGGCTGGGCATGGTGGTTCACGCCTCTAATCCCAGCACTTTGGGCGGCTGAGGTGGGCAGAACACTTGAGGGCAGGCTGGCCAACATGGTAAAATACCTGTCCCTACTAAAAATACAAAAAATTAGCCAGGTGGTGGCACATGCCTATAATACCAGCTACTCAGGAGGCTGAGGCAGGAGAACTGCTTGAACCCATGAGGCGAAGAATGCAGTGAACCGAGATCACGCCACTGCATTCCAGCCTGGGCAAGAGAGTGAGACTCCTTAAAAAAAAAAAAAAAGAAAGAAAGAAAAAGAAAATAAAGAAAGAATGAGTGCTTTCATACGAACATAAGATTCAAGAACAAACAATACGATGTAGTAATTTAATGGCCTTAAAAGGGAGCACAATGGGCCTAATCCTGAGAGGAGTAGTCCATTTGGGAAGCCCAGTTCTTAGGAAAATACTTCCAATATTTTTGCTAGCACAAATACTCTGAGGCCAGGCTACCTGCATTTAACGTCTTTAAAAGGCAGCACAACATCAAGTACAGAAGTGAAACATAAAGGATAGTACAGAGCATCTCACTGAAGTGAGCACATGGGCTACAGTGTCTGCTCTATCCACAAACCAGACTGGTGCCCAGGAAGGAAGGGTGGAACCAACTGATGTATAGGTGCCCTCCGCTGCACACCGTGCTTCCTGAGGAGGTCTGGCCCAAGGCTGTACCCATTTAGGGCTGGCTTCAGAAGCCAACTAAGCCAACCAAACTGGCTCCCTCTAAAACCTGGCTCAATCCAGTGTCTAATATACAGGTTCTCAGCCATGGCATATGGGGAAACAATGCAGGTGACTAGGCTAAGAAATTCTGGAGAAAAGTTTTTTTTAATTTTTTTTTTAAATTTTAGACTTTTTGGAGACTATTTTTAAAGTTAAAACATATTCAGAGTCTTTGACAGGGAGATAGAGTGTGCAAGGCTTCCTAACTTCTCTTGCCATGAACACAACTTTGAATGGAGAATACCATAGAAAGTTTCCCTACCATACACTTAAAGGATGGTGCCTTAGAGAACATGGGGGAGAATCAGCTACAGGGAAAGGAGCAGAGGACAGAGACACTTTGCTGGTCACTAACAAGGTCTGAGAGATGTCAAAGAGCCACATGATTACGCCTTCCAGTTCCATTATTTCTACCTTATACTTTTGTGTAAATGATATATTTCACAATTAGTATTAAAAACAGTATCACAGAAGTAGAGTACTGTCTCATGTCAGCTTTTCAAAGATGCAGAGCAGCAGGTACATTCTGAAGTTTTTAGAATTGAGTCTTTATTCCACAAATGGACAAATGATGTTTCATTTCCATATGAGAAATTTCTTTCTCTCTCTCTCTTTTTTTTTTTTAACTTTGGATTGGGAAGTTTCTGTACAGAAAGACAATGAGTTACTGGTTATTTTTCACTGAGATCTTAGGAAGTGCCACAGTTACAAAATAAAATCTTAAACAAGTGGAGTAGAAATTTAAGAGTGTTCTACACAGCAACCTCCATTCTAGGTATATGTGTGATTATTTAGGGTACAATAACTCTCTTGATAAAGATAATATAGCTTTCTTCCCAACTCAAGGATATTAAAGGCAGGGATTACATATCAATCATCTTCATTTTCCTTAAAGGACTCAGTAAATGTATTTCACTTTAAGGCTCAGAGAGTAAAATTTATTAAATTATGGTATAATGTAGCAACAGTGTTACCACCGCCTGGAAAAGAGGCAATATTTTTGTAGGGACATAAGAGGGCAGTTTCTGTTCGTTGGTTGAGTCTTAGAAGAAAATCAAATGGTAAAAGCTTAGCCATTTTTACCCCATGTTTTTCTCTGATGTTTGAATTGCATCTAATGTGATTCCTGCTGGATACCAATCCTCTTTAGTATGGTGTTAATGATAAATAATTCTAAATTCCAAATCGAGATTGAGAAATCTCAGTGGGTAACAACCACTTAAAATTCAAAGTACATGTTTACTATTTTAATGAAAATGTTCTTGCCATATATACCATGTTACTTGTAGATAAAAACATATAATTTGCCTTTTATCTTAATAATTAAACCAATTACTCTGTTAAAATTAATTGTCCAATACAACTGACTATAAAATAGAAGTCATTTAGGTCTTATGTATGAAAAAATCCATTAAAATTAAAATGTAAATATATCTTCCTATCATCATACTAGGGAGAGGAAAAATCTACCCAGAATTAATTCATAGGGAAAAGTGAAGGAATGTATCAGTCAGCTATTGTCACAAAAATGCTGCATAACAAACCATCCCCAAATTATGATATGCACAATAAAAGCATATATGCCTGGCTCACATATCTGCAGGTTGGCTGAGGTTTGGCTGATCTATACTAGGCTCACCTAGGCTTGCCTCCAAGCTATGAATTAGGTATATGTCTGCTCCACATATCTCCCATCTTTCTTGGACCACCAGATACATGGTGAAGTTTATTTATTGCATGATAAAAGAAAGCAAAAACAAAACAACCTTTCAAGCATTTGCTCACATTATATCTGCTAACGTCTTATTGGCCAAATGAATTGCTAACGTCTTATTGGCCAAATGAATTTACATGGACAAGTCCACAGCCTATGGTTGGAAAGTACTCTCCAAATATCATGGGGCTATGCCAGAAGTATGGTTATATAATTCTATAATTCAAAAGTCAAGAATAAAAATTACTAATCCTATCCACCAACTGGATGCCATTTTTTGGGGAAGGAGGGTGGAACACATGGGGCCTATCAAGGGTTAATTATATAATATAGAATTTATATTTCTCTGAATCACGTCTTTCCCTTCTTTTAGGTATCTCATTTTTTATTTGACACATACATTGCTTCTACGATCTGAACCTTAGAGTAGCTTCTTGGTTTATGAGATTTTCCCAAACTAGGGAAATACATAGCCTATATTTAGGAAAATTCTTCCTGCATATCCCTGCACTGTTCATGCCAGGTTCTTGAAGGCGATTGTTCAGGTGGCTCCAGAGCCCTCAATAATTGGCTCGGGCTAATGAATATTGCCTTTTACTTCACATTATTCTTCCTCAGTATTCATCTTCCAAGTGTTCATCTCCTGTGCTGTTATGGGTATAGAAAAGCAGGACAAGGGTAAGTGAGCAATTTCTATGGCCTTAATTCCTGTAAAATCAGTGTGTAATTACAAGAAGTTTAAAAGTTCAGCATACTTCCAATCAATGTTTTGCTAGATGTAGGTTGAGCAGGATTTCTTTCTTCCCTGAACTAATGGATCTTAATTTTCCAACAAAGTTAAGTATGCTTCAAAGACTAAACAAGAACTATCTCAGTTCAATTCATGCCTAAGGAATTAAGTTTTTCAAATTAATCCATCACAGCTTCGTTTTTGCTTGCTGATACATGAAAAAGGAAGACTCATCCAAGCACCATATGTGGATGAATCTTTTTAGTCAATCAGTTCCCTGATCATGCAAACTCACTATTTTTATGATACTTAATGAAATCATACATAAGGAAAAAAAAATCATTTCATATGTATGTGTGTATATATCAAGTGCAGACATTATTTTTAACTCAAAAGAAATTTTACAACGAAGGTTTAATGGAATTAAGAATGCTTTGCACAGTATTTCAAAATACGCTTTGTGTCTCAGCACATAAGCTACCTCTTCTTTTAAGTATCCCCTGACCTTATAGGCATAGAAACAATCTGCCCTTCTCAGAGCTCCTGTTTCACTTGTGTTTCCCCATTCTGATGATTCACATCACTTTCTTTCTCACAATTACTCACCAGCTTGTCCGCCTTAACTCTGCTACACCACTGTGATTTCATCAAGGGCAGAAATTATGTTGAATTCAACTTTGAACCCTGTTTAGCACCCAGCAAAATGTATGCATCTAATAAGTATTTATTATGGGATGACTTCAGACATTTTTTTGTTGAGATTTCTCTGCCACAATACATTTTTGAAATAATGGCATTTAAATTCTCTCCCAAAAGTGACTACTATGTCTTGCATCTTGTCTACCAAAATGGTAGTTTTCAACGCCTTTAACCTAAACTTTTTATGTTTATCAAGGAAAACTGGAATTAAACAAATATTATATATACCTTCTTTAACTATTTAAATGGGATTCTCTCCACCTAAAACTCATGCTCTTCCTTTTCCCTGCTTTGCCACCCACTAGCAAACTCTCACCCATCAAATTCCACCTTAATTGTCACCTGGTATCTGTGACTCTCATCTAGGTCTTTATAACACTCTATACATAATAAAAGAATAGCACTAATCACATTATATCATCGTTATTTATTATTATATACATCTTTAAGGACTTTAAGGGCAACAGAGACCACTCCATTTTTGTGTATGCCACTGTCCGTTATGCCAATGCCATGCCTAAAAACAAGTTTATGGTACATATTTTTTAAAGGACATTGTCAACAAGTGCTCCCGCAGTTATTTCTTCCATTGTGGCTCAGTATGTGCCACATTTTCATTAAAATTAAAAACAGCTCAGAAACTGCTAATTCAGCTTCTAGTTTCAATACTTTATAATATTGTCTCATAGGTTGGTAGTATATTTGGTAAAAACAAGATTCACTATAACCACCACACCATCATCAAATGGTGTATTGGAAAATTAGATAATGTATTTGGCATATCTACAGCAACAAAGTGATTCCCCTTTTTTCCATTGCCATAATAGTGCTAAGCAAAATCATAACCTGTTTGCACTTTGATACCCATGAAGGGCTGAGCTATGCAAGAAAATAGCTTGCAAATGTTTCTAAGATCTTGCATTTACTTTGGCTCATTTGATCACCATATCCACTTCTGAGTTTTGATATGGGGTGGAGTAAATCTGTCATTCACTTCTACTTTATTATGACAGCTGGTACTATTTGGCAACTACCCTGTTTAAATTAACCCAAAAAAAGCAATTTTTCACATTTAAAACTAAGGCTATGTCTACATCAACACCTAAACAATTGATTGAAATGTTTAAATTCACTCAGTGAGCAAATTCATTTGTTCTAAATAAAACTGAAAAGCCAACTAAAAGTTGCTTTGACAGTTGGTGGTGGTTTTTTTTTTTTTTTTTTTTTTTTTTAAATAATGGAATTGGGAAGCAGGCACCAAGTAACAGGCTCTTAATATATTCAGTATCTCCCAGATTTTGTCCTTTCAAAACCATTGCACATTAGGTACACATAATTCAGAACACTTTTATACTCTATTTGACCTGAGAGAAGAACCAAACTCATAATTCAAACATTCTAATGACTCTTAAAAGAGACACCTGACCAATTATATTCTTGTTAAGGCAGTTTTTGATCCCATCCTTTAACCCTGTGTATGTAGAGTCCTTCCCATAATTTTAGCCACATCAAAAGTAGTGCACTAGCTAAAAAAGTATGCTTGATGTATAAAAGCCATATTTTAGCAACACAAAACTAGTGGCCTAATATTTAATGAAGACTGTATGTTCAGATGTCTTTTCAACCTAATTTTTTTCTGCTTAATTGCTGAAGAAAATCTCAAACTACCATAAAAATGGCGAGAGATAGAACCAAAGAATTAAGAAGTTCTAGATCTATGAATAAGGATAAATCATTTACTAATATATTACAATTCGATATGCATATATCTTTTAAAACCATTATTCAGCATAACAGTACACACTGTACTTTATCTAGATTTCTAACTTCAAACAAAAATATCTTCTAGAAAAATCAACTGGAACTTCCTAAGAAACATTAATAGTATTCTAAGAATACTGTGTATCAGTAAGACTCATTTTTTTCCTAACATCCTATTAGGATGATCTACTACATTCTCTTATAGAGAAACAGATTTGGAAACTTAAAAAAAAAAAAAAAAAGAACAGTCTTTCTTTTTTTTTTTTTTTTTCACTCTATGGACTATGGTAATTAATGTCTACTCAATACCACGCTCAATCATCTGTCTCCCCTGGGACCATACTTTCAATTAAACCTTTTATTTCATCTAAGAATGCCTGTTCTCATTGACCACTGTGCTTTTTATCTGTGGATTTATGATAATCTAATGCACATCTCCTCACAGTCAGAATGGCCTTATACATCCTTATTGTTCTTATACCAGAAGAGAAGTGAAAAACAAAATTAGCTCCTGCGGAAGCCAGGAAGGAAACTGCATTTGTTTAACACAGCGAGAGGCCTTTCACTACCTGCCCAGTGGCCTTGGCCATTACTCTGCCCTGGCCTCTCAATGTGCCGGCTGCCCCTGGCCTGGCTGTGTGCTTCTGATAAGAGATGCCAACTCCCTTGAGAGCTATTGAGCTGAGAGCAGAGGCGACACAATCTTTGGGTTATATTTTCAAAGGTTTGTGAGGGAAAGAAGACATTCAAATGCGATCAGTATTCTTTTCTGCAAGAAACCTTACAGGTTAAAGAGAAACCTCTGAACTACTATCTGACAGCAAAAGCTTGGCTTTTTAATAAATAAGTCACTAGCTTGTTTGCAGCTTTTCAACTTTACTTTCTTTCCAACTAGGACACACATGATTTGGTTTCTATTTTAGAAGGGCACAAATAATACTGACATGTTATTAACTTAACCACCATGAAATAATTACATTTATTTTTTTACAATCATACTGAGTTATACAGCTGAAGACAGGGCCCTATCCAGTGCACTTCTATCTCTTTATGATATAGAGAATAGGTCACTGTTATATATATCCCAAACGTGAACAAATGTAGCAGCCTTCATCTTTAATTTCCTTGCATGCCTACATAATACACAAAATTATAAAGTTAATAATTGCATTAGTATTTATTTATATTATTTATTTACAACCTGCCTAGTATCAAAGAGGAATTGAGGTGACTGCATTCATAATTACATTGAAAATATATGCCCAGTTTTCAACAAGTTGCTAGTGTTGACATAGTCATATTTTTCTAACAGAAGAATCCAGAACCCAGAGGGTTTTCTTTGGATTAAAGATGGCCAAAACCTTAATGAATAATGTTTGTAATTCATTCATTTTAGCATGCAATGGCAAGAGGCTTTAAATAGACAGTACAGACGAGGCAATTTCTAGTTTGAAAACTGGCTGATGCCATAAGTTTGTCTGTAAACTTGGTGCTTGCAAGTTGAACGGTTGCTTTCCTTAAAAAAAAAAAAAAAAAAAAAAAAAACTAATAAATTTTGGCTCCATTTCTTTCTTAGCCAAGAGTGCTTGTTTACTCCATGGTATCTCCAAAACATTCCAGTGAGTAATAATTTGCATTCTATTGGATAGGTTATATTTAACCATGTTCTGTGGGAGAATACACTGAAACCTACAATTCAGGAATGAAGGATCACACTTCCCTCTGCGCTGGCTATGGGAGTGCAGTCCCTTATGCTACCCACAGCAGTGGTGGCACCAGTAGAAGATTGGAGGAAGGGCTCCATCTGTGCCTACTACTATGGCAACAAGCGTTGCCATGGCAGGGGTTGAAGAAGTAGCCATGAGAAAGTTATGTGTTGGCAATCTGTTAGCTCTACATTTACTTACGATAAGGTACTCTGTAGGTCAAATGTTCCCCAGGCATTCTAAACTATGAAACAAACAAACCATCCGAGAGAATTCCTGCAGCCCATTCCCATTCATATATACAGATCTTTCATAATTTGGGCACTGTCTGTATTGAGTGTCACGCCAAGATTAGATGCACAGAGACTTAGAGAGTATTTTGGAATAGGAAAGAATCTTAAAAGACAATTCAATTCAATTTCCTCTTTTTACAGATAAGAAAATTTTTCTCCCTCTTTATTGTCAAATTATTTTTTTGATAATTTTAGCATTTAAATGCTAAAATTGACTTTATCAATATCTACACAACCAAACTTCTATTCTCCAACCCCAATTCAGACTGTAGATGTCTAGAAGAGTAATTCTCTACGTGGGTGAGAGAAGAGAGGGGAAAGCACATTCCTCATCTAGGGAGATGGGTGTGCACAAGAGAGAAATGCACGTATATGTCAAAAGCCACAGCGTTTTAGGTAAAAAAAAAAACATTGCTAAACAGCAATGTAGGGGAAAGGAGCATGCCCTGCCTACTTTGTATCTCCAATACTCTATTTGCATAAAAAATAAGAATTTATGGAAAAGTAAGAATAAGAATTATTGGGAAAAGAATTTCCCAATAAGAAATTCATGAATGGAATTAAGACTCTAGAAATTAAATGACCATTCCAAACTCAACCATCTACTGACAGTGTGAGCCAATTTGAATCTTCCATTCCTAACCAACACTCACTCAGCTATAGAACAGTGTACACTCCTACTTCCCTAGTCTAACATGGGAGACTGTAATAATATCAGACTCCATGTATTATATCTCCTTGAAATGTGACTTTGCTGCTCTTTCCATCCAGACAGGGAAACTATGCCTCCATCTCTGGGATCTTGCCTGGCCTTGTGACTTGACCTTGTTTTGACCAAAAGGATGAAACAGAAGTGACAATGCAACTTCCAAAGTTAAGCCTTAAGAACCCTACATCTTTGCTTTTGTTGTCTTGGAGAATGCCATGTAAGGACACTGAACTAGCCTTTTGGAGGTTGGGAGGGCACATGAAGGAGCGCCATGGTGTCCCACCCAATAGCTATAAGAGTAGCAACCAACAGACATGTGAGGAAGGCCACCCTGGACCTTCCCGCCCAGCAGATGCTCTGGTCCAATGCAGCTCCATATATAAGCCTAAACAAAACTGGCAGGGGAACTGGTCACACAACCTACAGAATTTCGAGAAATAATAAAACCTAAAGCCTTAAAGTGGTGGGTAGTTGGTTAAACAGCAGAAGATAATGAAAATATAGAACTTAACAAAGGAGGGCATTAGTTACATTTTAAATTCACATTTGATGTTTTTTTTTTTTTTTTAATTACAGTCTTGTTACAAACTTTAAAAGACAGCATAAGTAGCCAACAGTATTGTCACTCTGACAAAAATGTTTCCTTCCTTTTCCTCAGTTTTCTTTCCTGCTTTCAGAAAGAAGTTTGTTATTCATTCTTTGTCCATATTACTGGATGTTTTCTCTCCTTGCTTCTTTGAATCTATCTAGGGCCCAACAAGAGTCCCACCTCAAAAATGAAATCTTTCATGATTTTAAAGTCCTTTGACTTTTAAAGCTTTTTGAGTTTTAAAGAACTTTAATTTCTTCCTTTTTATAACTTTTAGGTCCTTCTTCACCCCTTAGACTCTTTCTTAAACTTGTGCAACTATTTTTCTTTCATTTGCTTTCCCTACTGATAGGTACCATGCTATATTCTTATATTGTTTCTCTATTAGCACTTAGCATTATCTATGCACTCCTGGAGTTAAAGAATCATGTTTTAGCACATTTTAGAATACCCAATGTATGGAACAGCATCTAACAAAAATAAATATTCAATAAATATTTGATCAGCTAAACTGGGAACAGTAGGTGTTCCGTAAATATTTGTTCAACAGTTGATTCCTGTTATCTCCAGTGTGGACCCAGGAAAAAGAGAAATAGAAGAAGAAGATGGCAATTCTTCTGAACAACAACCTTTCTTTGATTATCATAGAAGAGACGTTCGATTATGGAGAGATAGAGTGAAAGTAAATCATGGCCAAGATGTTTTGGTTGGTTGTTTTTCTGTTGTGTTGTTTTTGGTTTGTTTGCTGTTATGTTCATTTGTTTCTGTTTATTTTTCTCCTTCAGTGAGAAGTCAAGGGTCTAAAGATGAAACACATAGCTGCTGGGCATGAGAGAAGGGAGAAAGCCAGCCCTTTCAAGTCAGGTGGAAAGTCTGTAACTTACCTGTAGGGCACTAAGACAGACATTTCCATGAGCCAGGAACCATAGGCTTCACTATTTATGAGACAAATGCATAGCATGTCTGACTGTATTCTATTGCCGTCACTGCCATCTTCACTGCCACCTGGTATTTAATATAATTTAATGTAATGTACTATTATGTCTACCACCAGCTGGCATTTTCATGTCAAGTAGCAGTAAATAGGTTCTGTATAATTGAGAAATACATAGTGTTATTTATTTCCAGAAAGGTAGGATGGGAAGTCAGAAGCAAGAATGGAAAGAAAAGAAGGAAGGAAAGGAGGAGAAAAAGGAAATATAAGAAAACTGAAACAACATTTCAAGTTGTTAAACAATGCTTTTTTTGGAGGTGGGGTGCTAAAGCTCTTAGAAATGCAAAGAATTAATTACGGAAAGACTAGGTGATAAAAGTCCTTCATATAACTCAATAAGTGGCCAGGAAACATAATCGAACTCGTTTATAATTGAATATCCTGCCATCCAGGGCAGACTTAAACAAGGGTAAACTTAAAGAGACATAACAATATTAAATGTTCTCTTGTCTTTTTCACATTTGGGATAAAACATTCTTTTTAAAGAGAGAGCTGGGACTGTGGCGGGGCTTCATTTAGGCAGCAGCAAGAACTGAATCGTTTGTGATTTCTACTTGAGCATCTTAATTTAAATAATTATAATATCTTAAAGAAAAATGCATTTTAACCCCTGCAATTTTTTATTATGTCTGACAGGTTCAGTAAAAGGGCACCTATCTACTGCTGCATTATGCGTCATATGTTCTGCACACTCATTAAAAATAATGAGAACATATTTAAAAGTCATTGCCCAGAGAATCTTTGGGGACGGGGCAGGAGAAGAAGTAAGTGGCAACAGATTGTTATTTAAGTGTCTATCTCTGTTTCACCAGTCCTTAGGGAAAAAAAAATGGCGATCTTAAGTTGATATTCTTTAATGATAAAGATCACACATTTTCCTGGAACAGGCAGTTGAAACATGTTCAGACCTCTAACTATACTCTCAAAATGAGTTGGACTGCAGTGGCAATTTCACATGTGTGGTATTTACTTGGATAACAGCTGGAAAAGTCAACCACCATCAATTAAAGCAGCATTTTTTCCCCTAATCTTTAAATATCCTTTACACAATGAACACATTTCCTTGTTTTACACTAAATGTACCTTAACAAATGTACTGATCACAGGCATTGAGGCAATTAAGCAAATCGAGGTTGTCCCCTAAGTTTTATAACCAGCTTCCTCCAAATCGTCAGCTGGCCTAAATTACTGGCAACATTTGGCTAACTGGATGATAACAAGGATACAGTAGGTGGTTGGTCACAATATGACTTTTTCTGAGTTGCTTAAATATATATATATACACGTATATATATATATATATATATATACGTATATATATATATATGTATATGTGTATATATATATGTGTGTGTGTGTGTGTGTGTGTGTGTATATATATATATATATATACGTGTGTGTGTGTGTATATATATATATGTATATATTATTTTTTTTCAGAAAATTCTTTTTCTCCAGCCTCCAGAAGCCTAATCATGGCCACAGCAGCCACTAATAAGACATACGTCCTGCACCAGGAAAATGAGGTCAAATCTCATAGCTTTTCATTACCAACATTGCAAGACAATGTAATTAGGTCCCAATTTTCTGAAATGTCATGAGAGCTTCACAGTGCAGCACAGAACAATTCTTTCACTACCTTCCAGTCTCCAACAAAACCCATCCTGTGATAAAAGCCATTAAGGATTTACATTCTGACACCTGGAAGCCATACAACTGACAAAATAGCCCCACACTTCCTCCATCTGTTTTAATAATGCTGAACCACAGCATTTATCATCATCTACTTTATCGAGACTAGATTTTGCTGACAACAGTTCAGTAGAATTCTTCCAGATATAAGTACTTCTTAGGGAGTAGCAAATGACTATTAATCCCTTGGCCTTGTGGGCTATTGAACACATTCAAAAAGACGGCAAACATTAAGGACCCAGTCTCTGGGCACACAGCATAAGTGAGAGAAGGTACAGTGTTACACTTCACTCAGTGACGTGGAAGTCTTGCTTATAAGCTATTTCTGACTTTCTTTTTTGAGGCAGGGTCTCACTCTGTTGTCCAGGCTAGAGTGCAGTGGCGTGATCTTGATGATCTTGGCTCACATGTCTCTACCTCTCTGGGCTCAGATGATCCTCTGGCTTCAGCCTCCCAAGAAGCTGAGACTACAGGTGTGTGCCACCATGCCTGACTAATTTTTCTATTTTTTTTTTTTTTTTTTGAGAGATGGGGTTTCACCATGTTGTCCAGCCTGGTCTCAAATGTCTTGGCTCAAGCAATCCACCAACCTCAGCCTCCCAAAATGCTGGGATTACAGGCATGAGCCACCACGCCAAGACGTATTTCTCATTTTGACAACGTAAATGCTGCTAAGGGGCAATGTCTCTGTGCCTCACTTTTATCTTTAAAATGAGATAAATGGAAACTAAGCATAGTTACTTTGTGACAGTTTAAGGATTTCTTTCCTAAAAGCTGTGAAATTTCTAACTTGAGTCCAACCATAGTAGGAGGGTGGCTGCTGGAATATTGTCCATGTAAGGGGTCAACGGAACATACCTTCCCCTACAGCCTCCAACAGAGGTGGTGAGAGAAAAGGAAGACGGGAAATGAGTATAGCTGCAAACAAATACCAACAACCCAGTCTTTTAAGCCTCTCAAAAGTACCTCCTGTGGTATGTGTCCGAGCCTACAAGTTATAAGGTGGCTTATTAAAATTTTGAGCACAATCAAATTGAGTGTGGAAATTTTAAAGCACAATCGAGCTGGACCTGAGAAAGTCAAGTACAATTGAGTTTACTTAAATAAATCAGGGGTAATTGAACTGGGTAAGTACATTGTACTCGGCACTGGCCCTTTGCCAAAATGAGGGGACCAGGGCCAAAAAGACACAAATCAGTTGGGCTTGAAAAATGCCACAGAATATTTTTCCCAGAACACGAAATTATTCACAGACTAGGAGAGATAAAGTTGAAAATTTGATCATCGGAGCCAGTCAGTTACAGCCACTAACTTCTCCTACAGGCTTCAGGTTTTTAATAATGAAACCACTATTCCAGTGGTTCTCAAGATTGAGTGAGCACCAGAATTATCTGGAAGTCTTGTTACAACAGATTTTTTTTTCTTTTTCTTTTATTATACTTTAAGTTGTGGGGTACATGTGCAGAGCGTGCAGGTTTGTTACATAGGTATAGACGTGCCATGGTGGTTTGCTTCACTCATCACCCCATCATCTCCATTAGGTATTTTTCCTAATGCTATCCCTCCCCTGGCCCTGCCTTCCTCCCCCTCACTCCCCCGACAGGCCCCATTTGTGATGGACCCCTCCCTGTGTCCATGTGTTCTCATTGTTCAACTCCCACTTATGAGTGAGAACATGCGGTGTTTGGTTTTCTGTTCTTGATGACACAGATGTCTAAGCCCACCTCTAGGGTTTCTGGTTCAGTAGAGTGGAGGGAGCCTGGGAATCTGCATGCTTACCAAATCCCTAAGTGATCCAAGACTGCTAGCCTGAGACCACACTCTGAGAACCACTGCTCTAACAAATTATTGCAGTCCAAATTGAAGCATTTAAAATACTTTAACACGATACTATAAAAATACCTCTAACATTTCAAATTGTAACATGATACTTAAAGCTTTCATATGTCTTTACAAGTAAACTGTACAACTAGATTGTGCAAATATCATCATGGTAACTTAAATCACTGAAGCCGTCATTTACATGCAAAACTATCTTAACCCTCGCTGTCTCACGTAGCTCTAATCAGAAATTGCTATTGCTCAGAAATCTGAGAAAAACCCTGCATATATATTTTTTAATTTGGTTTAAAATAATTGTACAGGATAATAATATACTGAATGCAGATTAGATACAGATTAGCAGTAACGGCTCATTTAGCAATACCTTTCCCAGCCTTTTATATCGTTAGCTTTAGTAATATGTAGCTTTCATTCATTCAGTCAACAAATATCCACAGAGCATACATTGTGCTCTAGGCATAGGAAATAACAAGGATTAATATTATTTGACACTCGTTGTGTGCCAGCAGCTTCACACAGTGAATTCTCACACAACCTTACAAGGTAGGTGTTGCTTTTATCCTCATTTAACAAATGAGGAAATTGAGGCACTGAAAGGCTGAATGAAATTGCAAAGCAAGGAATCACATCCAAGCCATGAAATTCCCAAATGTGGCATCTTAAGGACAATTTCTTTATAGTTCTTAAGGTCTACTGGAAAAATTATAATATAGTGTGATTTGGGGGCATACTAAGGTGAACCCTTCATGTGGATGGAAAACTAATTAAGGTTCTATAAACTAGACCTGGGGGCTCAAGGAAGCTTTGCCCAAGAAAATGACCTATAGGTGTGTATCTTAAGGAGTTTTGAGATCAAAGGGAAGAGATAAGTGTCCTTCCTCTCTTTCAAAGATGAAGAGTTTGGAGTGGCTAGAGAGTAGGGGGAAGAGAAATGCCGAGGCTCAGTGACCCATAAAACAGCTTGGGATTCAAGAAAGTCATAAAACTCTAGGATAATAATAATTGTTTTCTCCTCCAAACCAGCAATGATATCACAACACATCCAAACTCAAAACTTTGGAATTATTGATATTTCTCACTCCTTCACTCCCACATCTACCAGTTGCTAAAACCAAATTTTTTTTACCTTGATTTTCTTCTCTCCATTCTTAACAGGTAGAAAAACCTAACTTGTGCACTTAATATCTCTCATTGAAATGAGCAATGGTTGTAATAACAGATAATATTTTTTCAATCCCATTCTCTGTGCTCTATTGTAAGCTTTTATATGCATCTCATTTAATCCTAACAACCACTATCCTGGGTAGACACTAGTCTAGTCCAGTCCCCATGTTAGGGATGGCGAATGGAAGCTTGGGGAGAGAATTTCATCAAGGCCATTTAATCAATGAGTGGTAGAGTCAAGGCTCAACCAAGGTGTGGCTGATTCCAGGTCCCAAACTCCTTACCAGTACCCTCTAGTGAATTACAATAAGCTCTTAACAGATATCCCAACATCTCTTTGCTCCTCCAAACTTACTCAAAATAGCACGACTTCTCATGTTAGTGTTCTGCTCAGTAATCTGTCAAACTGGGCTGCTTACTGTCTTCTTGGTATATTTTGTTCTTTCTTATCTCTTAGTAACTGAAGATAGTATTTTATTCCCCCATGTGGCTCTGCATTTTGAAATTCTATTCAATCCTCAAGTCTCTTTTTCAAATACTGTCATGTTCTTGAAGGTTTTCTTGGTTCCTTGACATTCTTTGAATCTCTATAACAATTTATTTGCTTATTTGATCCACTAATCATTCTTCTTTTCTTTATGGGCTAGAAGTTCCTTGAAAACAGGATACATCTTCAGATAAACATGCTAGCTTCACCTCTGGAAGTTCATGTTGCAGAGCCTTGACCAAGATTCAGCACATACTGGTTGAATGAAAATGCAGTAAGAAGAAAATGGATTTCTTATCTATCTGTTTGTCTATTTATTTATTTATTTGAGATGGAATCTCATTCTGTTGCCCGGGCTGGAGTGCACTGGCATGATCTCAACTCACCAAAACCTCCGCCTCCTAAGTTCAAGCGATTCTCCTGCCTCAGCCTCCCAAGTAGCTGGGATTACGCCTGGCTAATTTTTGCATTTTTAGTAGAGACAGGGTTTCACTATGTTGGCCAGGGCTGGACTTGAACTCTGACCTCAGGTGATCTACCCACCTCGGCCTTTCAAAGCATTGGGATTATAGGCGTGAGGTACCGTGCCTGGCTGAAAATGGAAATTATTGTAGGGAAAAGCTGAAATGGAAGCTCTATCTTAACAAGGACTTCCTTATAAGACATGAACTGTGTTACCTGGAGAATATATAAAATATAGCAATGTACTTTGGATTTTGCACAAATTATTTAAATTCCAAAACATGTCTTGTGCACATTAGTTTAGGCAGAAAAATCATTGGAAATTATCTTTCAATTTCTGCTACTTATCCACAAATAACTGCTATAATATTCATTCTTCCTTAAGTATCTTAGTTAATTAAGCATGGAATCATTTGAATCAAATAGCCAAAGGAAATGAAATAATATATCAGTTAAATGAGGTTCATCTAAGATTTCAAACTAAAATTCTATAATTTATGATGCTAAATAATTTGACATTTCAAGATATGAATTTTTTACTTAATAATAATAAAGAGTAAACCACGAAGAAGTTGGAACCACATCTCGCATGCTAAGGTAGACACACAGAGAGGTAAATATGACAATGTTGGACCACACTAAGCTCAGCAACTGAGAAGGAGGGCTCCACATGTATGTGCATCATTTTTTTCTCAGAAAAAGCAATATTCCTAAGTGAAGGTCAAAGCAGCATGACAAACATGGCTAACTTTTGTTTTTCAATCACACGAGACAAGAGAAACTTGATTGCATGAAATACAGTTAATCTTACTTGCAGAGGCCAGCATCAAATAGGAGGCAAACATGGCAGGTAGAAACTATAAATATATTTGAAAAAATTTTTAGCTCATTTTACCCACCAGGGGTTGCTATGATTTAGAAATAAGGCAGCAGGTCAGAAAATGAAATGTTAAAGAGGTTAACAAAGAAAGGGCAGAATCTTTCTTTCTACCCAATAAAGCAAGAAGACATGTACATACATAAACATGTATATGCACATACACAGCAAATAACTTTATCCTTCTCTCTCTGGCTTCTAAAGAAATGACGCCATGAAATTCATAGAAAACTGTCAGTTTCTCAGGTACTTTTTTCAGTGGAAATACGGCTTTATCTGACACTTTACATTAGAAATAATGGCCGGGCGCGGTGGCTCAAGCCTGTAATCCCAGCACTTTGGGAGGCCGAGGCGGGTGGATCACGAGGTCAAGAGATCGAGACCATCCTGGTCAACATGGTGAAACCCCGTCTCTAATAAAAATACAAAAAAAAAAAAATTAGCTGGGCATGGTGGTGCGTGCCTGTAATCCCGGCTACTCAGGAGGCTGAGGCAGAATTGCCTGAACCCAGGAGGCGGAGGTTGCGGTGAGCCGAGATCGCGCCATTGCACTCCAGCCTGGGTAACGAGCGAAACTCCGTCTCAAAAAAAAAAAAAAAAAAAAAAAAAGAAATAGAAACAATGAATTTCAGGTATCTGAGATAGAAAAGAACTTATAGGCCACATCTTTTACAGAACTGACCAAACAAAACACCAACTGATTAACTAGCATAGTTTTCATTTCAAGTGTAGATGCAGACATAGCAGTTTAACCTTCAGATTCTAAAATCTGTTACCAAAACTAATCTCAAAGTACCTTCAGCAAAAATGTTCCTTATGTGAACACATCTTCAGTAAACTCTCACCCAGTCAGGGGGTGAGGACATCAAAGGATCTTTCAGAATGGGATTCTAGAAAGATTACCTTTGAAACACCATTCTTTTGGTAAAGATACTAGAAACAGCTAAATAGTTATAATATTATTATATAAATTCCTCTTACTTGATTTTCAACACGGTCTGCCCAGATGGAAAGAAGGTTGGCGAAATGTGCTGCTAAACTTGTGATAACGAATTGCTCAGGAAGAAGGACATGAACTAGAATGTAAGAGTTCAGCACAGTTCTTCTAGGTGGCAGGTCAGGAGAAATGGCCAGGAAATGGACACCATGGCCTTACGAATGACAGAGAGTCATATCCAAGAGACAATTCTATACTGGGACTTCCTGTATGACTGCTGACCACATGCTGCCTTAGCTTAAGTGTTAAGGCTCCACAAGAAACTAAGATAACAAGGAAGGAAGGAAGATTTAATTGTCAGAAACTAGGCAGTGTAGTGCTGCTAAGAAGTTACAGAGCTCACAGAACAGCAAGGATCAACAAAAGAGGACAGTTTCTCAGAACAGGAAAACAATAAACACAGTTTGTTTTCTTCAAAAGAGATAGAACAAGACAAAAGCAGGAAGTGCTGTTCCTCCTCCATCCTGCCAGATTTTCAGGGGAAAGTCAAGTGTGTATATCAATCATGATAAGGAAGAAGAGACCAAAGTGATATCAGCTTCAATTTTTAAAAGGAAAACACAAAGATGCAGCACATAACACACTTCTTTATTTTGCCTTTTCAAGCAGGTCGGTGCATGTCACACTATGAAGTAGTTCACAATGAAATAGCCCAGCACATGCCAAACATCACCTTTCTTTAAACTTTCTGTATGATTCTTGCCTCTTGGCACGTGAGGCAGGCATTTTGGCTGGAAGAAGAGTGTAGTTCCTTATTACTCCAATACAAAGATTCTGGTTCCACATGACTTAGGTGCTTATAAGCCCCAAAGGCCCTATGGTGACAAAGAAAATTCCATATATTTGGATGGTTGACTCTCAACTATTTTTGAGAGTGTAGATATTTGCTAGAAGGTTCTAAAGGAATGAATACTAAGCATACACCCTCCAAATTTAGAATAGAACTAGAAACAATGAGAATAAATAATTTATTTGTGCTCATAATCTCCCAGTTGCACAGTTAACTTAGTATGCTCCCTGGTGGACTTAGCCTATGTCATTCCGGGATAGAAATGAAATTTCACTAAATTCCATTAAATGAGAGTGAAATAATACATACAGCTGCCTCCCTTACCAATTTGATTAGTTATAAAAATGTTGTTTGTAACTCAGTATTTTGGATCCCAGAATACTTTATAAAATAATGAAAAATAAAACAATCATTGATCAAAAATAGTTGTCAGTCCCAGGCAAGGCTGCACATATCTATCTACCCCATAATATATCTAGAGTATAGAATTGTATTTACACTACTACAGAAGTGGTCATGTATTAGAAAGAATAATTATAGCTAACATATTTTGAGAACTTACAATTAGCTGGAAACTCTGCTAGGAGCTTTGCCTGTATTATCTCATTTAATCCTTACAGCAATTCTTACAACACAGATGAGGACAACAGCCTCTGAGTGATGTTCTGAACTTCTCCACATCACACAGCTAGTAAGTGGTGGATATAGAAGTTGAATTCTGGGAGTTGAACTCCAGAGACAATTTAAATGTTATTCCATTTGCTAACTTCCAGATGTAATTGTCTTTGATAAGGAATGAATTTGGAGTTTCAAACTGGGATGAGATCAGCGTCCCTTATCTGGGGGAAGGGCAAAACTTCTAGGAAGAAGGTATTAACTGCAGAGTTGGAAATTCCAGAGGACATATGGGAGGTTATGAGGAACTACTAGACAGAAACTGAGGCCTCAAGGGCTTAAGTTCCTAGTAGAGTTCTCTTGTTGGGTTCTTTTGCACGCTTAGGGGCTGGCTGAAATATTTCTGTTTTTATGCAGGGTTTTATTTCTTCCAGGACCATAGTTCAACAGAATGCACGGCCAAAACTTCTTTCTTTCCACTCCGATCTCTGAAATAAGCACATAGTTCCACTGAGGTTTCTGGAGAGTTTTTATTTCTAGCAACCTAAAAATCAGACGAGAAATGGAAGAGCTTCTTGCTGCATACACACACTGCCCCTTTTTTTATTGTTTCTTTTCACTTTGATCCTTGTAGAGAAAGACCAAAGTCTTTCAATGAATAAAACATTGAAAGAAGGATCCATCTGCATTTTAGAAAAAAAAAATCCAAACTCCAAGTTTCTGCATCATTTCTCTAGAAAGTATGAGGAAATGAGACATGCATGTAGGATTCTGCCTTTCAAATGGTTGAGTATAGTGGAGTCAAGTAGAGGAATAGAAATGGGGACTGTATTGGCATGACTCAGCTCTTTTTTCTTATTTTCCCTATTACAGATCTTCCCAGAGTAAACAATGAGGAAAGAAAATAATGGGTAAGATGATGGGAAAGAGAAGGAAAGGGAGAAAGAAAATTCCAAGCCAAGGAAACCTGGAGGTGATGGAAAGTTTTGGCAGCTATTAAGGAGAATTAATATATAAGACAAGTGATTTGACAAGGTTGTAGGCTGAAACGTAAATATAAATACATGTGACAGAACAGTAGGATCAGAGAGACAACTTAGAGCTTGTGTAGTCTTATTTAACCTCAATGGGGAAACTTTTTCTAGAGCATCTTGGACAGTTGGCGAAGCAAGCTCTGTTTGAATATTCTAACTAACCCATTTCCTTCTTGGACCGGTCCATTAAAGTTCTCATAACATTATCCTCTTGCATCCATTTGTTTTGGAACGAGCTCAATGATGGCAGGGAGTGAGTCTTAATTATTTTTGTATCCCTAGAACCTCCAACTTTGTACACAGCAGATGCTTAGTAAATGGCTGAATTAATGCGTAAGTAGATTAATGAGTGTAAACTGTCTGAAGAAACAGATTAGGTCTACTTTCCAATCCATATAATAACTCTTTACATATCTGACAATAATACTATGTCTCCTAAAATTTCTCTTCTTCAAGTGAAATATCCTCATTTCTATCACCTAATCCTTACTGTTCTGATAACCTAACTCGGGGAACCCACATGTGCCTTTCTCAATTCTTTTACAGATTCAAAGGAAATAACAAGGAGTAGATAAAAGTCCTTTTATCACATTTGTTTCTATTTGTTATTAGCTATAAAATCCCTTTTGAATTTTCTTTTTTTTCTGAGACTGAGTCTCGTTCTGTTGCTCAGGCTGGAGTGCAGTGGCGCAATCTCGGCTCATTGCAACCTCCGCTTCTCAGGTTCAAGTGATTCTCCTGCCTCAGCCTCCTGAGTAGCTGCGACTACAGGCGCACGCCACCATGCCCGGATACTTATTGCATTTTTAGTAGAGATGGAGTTTTACCACATTGGTCAGGTTTCAAACTCTTGACCTCAGGTGATCCACCTGCCTCAGCCTCCCAAAGTGCTGGGATTACAGGTATGAGCCCGTGCCTGGCCTCGTTTTGAATTTTTTTCTATAGCCTTCTTAAAAGCATGATTTCAATACAATAAATAATATGTATTTATTGTAAAAAAAGAAAATGAAAATCTCTCATAACCAATATCCCAGATACATCTGCTTCTAGTTGGTAACAAGTTTTAAAATGTAATTTGATGATACTGCACACATAATTTTATACCCTACTTTTAAATATAATATCAGATGATGAACATTTTTTCATGCTATTATCAATTTTTCACAGAAACCATTTTAAGTACTTCTGTATTTCACTGGTAAGCTATCTAGTTATTTATCTAACCAATGCCTTATGGTTATACAGGACCCAATATATCACTGCAATAGATATGACTTTGGGGGAAAAAAATCAATGTACATGAATTTTTTCCACATCTTCAGTCATCAGTTTAGGACAGATTACTAGAAGTCTAGTTATTAGGTCTAAGGCTATACATTTTTAATAAGGCTTTTGAACTCTTCTTTCTCAAGATATCTATCCCAGCCCTCAAGAGTAGGTTAAATACCTTTGTTCTGTGTTATCATAGCACTCTGCATTTTTTCTTCATAATCTTCATCGCCATTTTGAATACTTGGCTATCTTTTTATTTCCTGTTAGACTGTAAACTTCATTAAGGTAGGTCTGCAAATTATTTTACTGACTGTGTTTTGCCTAGGGCTTAGCACACAGCACATATTCACTATATATTTTGTTGAATTAGCTGCATACTGTTGAATAGTTGCTTATTGCTAAAGGTGTTTGAATCTGTGCCCCAGAAGCACTGTTTACATATACGCAACTGGCTGTACCAATGTCCTGAAGGTGCGATACCCCAAAGGGGGTAACATCCTCTTGGTGTGATTCAACTTGGGTTATGAATGAAGCCTGTGACTTAGAACTCATTTCTCAGCCATAATGAATTCACTGAGTGCATTAAGCTCAGCATTAAAAATACAGTGAGACTGAGATCTGAACATTACCAACTCTCGGGGCAAAAAATGTCCTTCTTGGCGGGCAATGACCAGCGATGCTGTCTCCCCCTGCTTGGTGCTCCTGAGCATGGCCACGAGCTCTTCCTGGGTTCGTCCAGTGACGTCTCTCCCATTTACCTAATGAATAAAATCATATGAACAGCCACAATCACAATACTTGTTATCTCCTTCTGCCCTAAACAGTTTTTGAAAGTAAGAAGCAAATAGGCTCCCGTACTTGATGAAGCTCTGGAAAGATAAAAACTAAATACATGGGCAAAAACCAACAATTCCCAATAATGAATCATCATTGTAATGCTGGATGAACTGAGTCAATAGTTAGTATCGGCAGTTTCTCCTAAGGCATCACATTCTTATGTGGGGAAAACTGGACTGACAGGTACCAGAAAATGATCCTGCGTCGGGTAGGGAGCAGATTTCAAAGGCTCATCTAGCACCATTTTCTGCCCAAATCAACAAGCAGTGAATCATGATCACAAGGCAAATTTCTCTGGAAATATAAATCTAGCAATAGAATCCTGAAATTTTTAAGCATATTTAGAAAATTATAGTCACCAGATTATCATAAATTATTGGAAATTCTAATTTGGAGCTACGTTAGTCATTTGGTTCATCTTCTTCCACTATCTAGAACAACATGAAAAGCTATAGTGTTGCTTTTAACAAAGATGATAGCTTCAAAGGTAAATTGACATTATATAACTATCAAGAAGATAATGTCCTCAGAGAAAAATAAGTGAAAAAATAACAACCCTCTTGCTTTTCGTATCCCAAATATATCTCTCTGCAAAATCCCTTACAGCTGTTTTCATTGCTATTCTAGTACATACGATAGAGATCTAGAGAAGGCATAGAATCACTTGAGATATTCTGGCTTGTCCTGGCCAAATCTGAAGAGACTATTACAAAGGCTTTTTAACTTTTGGCCCTAACTGAATATATGTTAAATTCTTAGATTCAATTCAAATTTCACAGCAACCCTAAGAGGTAGAAGTAAGAGGGAATATCAGAAATGGTTTTCATTATCACTTGGCCCCATATCACTGGCCTTATTGGGGATTTATGAGGTTAGGTTACCCAATAACCAGTTCTATACTTAAAGTTCTTGTTTATAAGTAGTAATTTTTAATATATATTAGGTTCAAAATAAAATATTAACATATGTACATATATTTCAATGCCATTAAATAACATTATTTACATGCCAAGAAATATTTTCTTACATCTATTAATTCCAATTCTTACCTCCAAAATTCTGTCCCCTGATTGTAGGCGGCCATCTTTTATTGCTGCTCCCTTTGGTAAAATGTTTTTTACAAAAATGGGACCAGGACCATGTATGGAAGAGTCTCTGGTAACCACAGTGAAACCAAGTCCTTCAGGGCCTTGCATATAAGAACAGGAAAATGCATAGTCATCTTAAGCATGAGTAATATTTTATTTAATCTTACAGTAAGATCTACCTAATTTAGACTAATATAGAATCAGTAAAATATTTACATTCTAGGACATTTTCAACATGCTTCAGTTATTCAGTTTTCAAATACAGATTATAGTTTCAGACAGGCCATGATGGTAATAAAGTGAATTTAGGACCCAACATAGATGCATAACACTTTGGCTTATTCAGGTTCTGGAAGAAATGCACGTGTTATCCATGTGCCCAGGAGACTGATTTCTCAGTAAGCCATAATGTGACTACATAATTTCAGAGAAGCAAAAGGCCATCTGACATAAGTTTTGTCAGCCTCTTAAATAAGCTGGACAACCTGTGGCGGAGCCCTCTACTGTGTCTCAATTCCTCGTACTGCTGCATCCCACTGTCTGGTCAGCAAGCGTCTTGCTGCTCCTGCCCTGTTCTCTCACATCTTCAGTTTCTCCCTTGCCATGTATTTTTCACTCTGTCTAAAAGTATGCTCAGATTTCTCTAACCTGAAGGATCCTTACTTCCATCTTACTGCTTCTTCAAGCTTCCATCACCAGTGACCTACCCATGATCATCTCTGTTGGTCTAGCTTTGATGATTCCCACCATTTTCTTGAAATTAATTCTCTCTTTGGTTTTCACGTCTTTATTTTCCTACCTTTGATCACATCCGTCACTGTTGCTAAATCTTACCCATTGTCCTCCCATGTAGCCACAGATGTTCCCCCAAAATCTGTCCTGGAGCAATTTGTCCCCTGACTCCCTGCCTTGGCCAGTTCCTGGATCCAACTATATCTCGCAGTGAAAGAGACCTAAATCTCCATGGCTCCAATTTCCCTTTCTGATGTCAGCTTCCTAGATGTCACCATGTACATTTCAAACTTCACTCTGTACCTCCCTCTCCAATCCAGATCCTGACCTTTGCAAATATCCTCATCTACTTAAAATTCTAATTTCTAGCAATGACATCTCCATTATGCAACTTTCCCTGGCTGGAAAACCTCAGCAGTCACTGTAATTCCTCTCTTTTTTTCCTTCCTACAATGAGTCATTTATGAAGGCATGCCTATTATGTTTCCACATTTAGACAGATGCAATGCACCCATGACTTCTCTTTTGTTGTTTCAGTGTATCTTTTTGCTGTCAGGTTAATCTTCCCAAAGTACAGATGTGATGTCATATCTTTCATTTTTGCACTCAAGGCTTTTTAATGAATTTTTAAGGTGATTCTTGGTCTGATTCATTTTTCTATACCCAAAGCACCCAAACCTATGTCTTACACATAGCTGGATCATTTGTACCAAAATGCAACTGAGGCATTAAAATTTAAAAAAAACCTAACTGATAAGCACACTGAAGTATTTTTATGCCTACTAGTCAATGTATTTTATTCCCAGAATAGAATTCTTATAGGTGAAATTTTGATCAGAGAATCTTTCCAGAATCATTTCCATGCCCTAATTAAAGATAGATCATTTGTTTTTGAAAGACCTTAATAGTTCTTCTAAAACTACCTTGTGACCATATATTCTCTATTAATTCAGACAAGAATCTATAAGATCTTGGTTTCTTTTGAATTGTCTTGAAAAACACAGAATTTCAAAAGGTTGCAGTCGGGGAAGGAATACCAAGCAGAGGTTACAAAATGAACAAAAGCACAGAAGCACGTGAATGCTTATGTGTGTGAGTATAATACTGCATAAATATGCATGTACACACATGATCTCTTCTCACTGATCTGTGCTTGAAATGGATAAAAAAGTTGAAAAAGATGAAGAAAAGATTATACATGCTTTTGAAATTAGGTATGTTTTAAATAAATGTTTGTGATGTCGAATCAGAAATTAGTAAATATTACATATTTGCTTTCTGAGGAGCAAACTTTTTGTTGTTATAAAACTGTCTTAGAAAAACAACATGCTTTTTGGACATGGTCTAACGCATGCTTCAAGAATCACTAATCACGCTCAGAACAAGGACAACCGAATTTCAGCGCCTGTTTAGTATTAAGTTGTAATACAATATTGCTCTGTTGATATCAGGTTTGCAATGATTTTTTTCCATTCCCCAACATGTCTTTATTATTTTCTTGTTTAAAATAATCTATACACTCTGAAGAAAAGAATAAAAAAGTACTACAATTTCAAGAAATTTAAGTTACCTAAGTATACACTTAAATCTATTCTTTGATACAATTAAATGAAGGGTGAATTAACTAAATTAGCCTTAATGCATTTCTCTTAACCAATTTTACATGTTACAATAATAGAATGCTATTAGGCATAATTTAATAATTACCTTTCTTTAGGTCAATCTTAATTTTCTTTGCATTTTTCTTGCTGCCAAATCCCATGAGAGGGGAGAGTGAGGGAGAGGATGGTTTTCCTCCCAGTCTTGGTACTCGAGGACTCTTGCTTTGTTGCAGGGAAGCTGATGTATCTGTTTCAGGAGCATCGGTTCTTGTGAGATTTGCTGTCCTTATTCCCGATTTTCCATGGACAGGAGGTGGCATTTTTGTTTTCAAAATGCCATCACTGTTACCAAAAATGTTAAGAGGTCCAATAACTGATTTTTCATACTGTTCACGGTTTTGCGGAGGAAGCACGTGGAGGAACACACTTGGGGATCTCATTGCCTGGCGGAAGACATCCTGAGCCCTGGAAAGAGAGTTGATAAATGTATGCTGACCCTGTGTTGAGGTGTAGCATCTTCTCAAGTACCCCAGCAGGGTGGCAACCAGGAGCAGCACTGTGGCCAATCTTAGGAGACATGATCAATATTCCTACCAGAATGACTTTGCTGTAATAGTTACTACTTGCCCACTAGGTGTCCCTGCACTGGGTTATACATGCATTATTACCATGCATCCTTCTCTAATTTAACAAGCATGGTAGGTAGGTATAATTAGGTTTCATTTCACAGACATGGAAGTTGAGGCTGAGAAAGATGAAATAAGTTGTTTAATGACCCATAGCTTTCACATGTTTCTAACCATGAAAATCTAACCAGAAGTAATTACTGCAGTGAACATAAAAAGCAAAATAGGCCAGTTGCGGGGGCTCATGCCTGTAATCCCAGCACTTTGGGAGTCTGAGATTGGTGGATCACAAGGTCAGGAGTTCAAGACCAGCCTGGCCAAGATGGTGAAACCCCCGTCTCTATTAAAAAATACAAAAATTAGCCAGGTGTGGTGGCAGGTGCCTGTAATCCCAGCTACTGAGGAGGCTGAGGCAGAGAATTGCTTGAACCCGGGAGGTGGAGGTTGCAGCAGTGAGCCAAGATTGCACCACAGCACACCAGCCTGTGGGACAGAGTGAGACTGTCTCAAAAAAAAAAAAAAAAAAAAAAGCAAAATGATTTGATATTTTGGATCAGATTATTAGTTAGGTTTCTTTTACGACATTCTTCTCAAGTACAGATCTTCTCCAACATGGGTTGTGTTACACAAGGTCCATTTTGACACCCATGTTTGCTCATGGAGATATTTTGGCAAGTGCCTTGGCTGTGCCTAAATGTCTCAGTGGAACTTCAATGCAACACTCATCCTTCCTGTTCCTCTAACATAGAGCACCTGTGTTTTTCACTTTTATGTTCCAGTGCTTTGTGTTTGTCCTCAAAATTCTTATAACACCTCCTCCCCATGCCTCTCAATACCCTGCGCCCACGTCAAACAACTACTTTTCCCAGTCTCTTTCCCAGAAGACATAAATGAAGACGTTAAAGGGAGGCTCTTTAGAAGAGGCTGATTCAGTAGAGAGATAAAAACTTTTATTGTTCTCCTGTTTCTATTCCCTATTTCTTGAAACTCAGAGGTGACTGAGGCAACTCAGTAGTCATCTTACACCCATGATTCCACTGAAGGATAGTAGCCGCATGGCAAGATGGCAAAGCAGAAAGTCAGAAGCCACCTGACTCACTGATGGCTGTGCAGCTGCTGCACTAACCGTGGAGTGACCTCCTCCACGCTCGCTTGTTGTTAGGAAAAATTAATGTTAATCTTGTTCCAGCTTTTATTTCAGGTCTTTGTTGCTAGCAGCCACAGCACATAATAGCTAATCATAATCTCACTGCAATCTGATTCCCCAAACCCTACTGCCCACCTCCCTTTCTAAAGTATTTAATTCCTCACATTGCTAGGGGAGAGGGAAGACTTTACATAGGCCACCTAACTCCTGTGGTTCATTTCCCTATGTTATTTTTGCTTGCCTAGCAATCAGATTCTTCTCCATACTAACTCTATACTAAATTTTTATGAGCCTCAGTTTCCACTTCTGTAAAATGGAAGTGATAATGACTGTCATGCATAACTATCAAATCCTTGTAAAAAAGCACAGTCGTATATTTAAAAAATCATTACTACTAATAATTATAGTTTTGTCTCTCATTCTTTAACACAATAGATTCTTCTAAGGCTTCATTTCTTTTCATAGTTAGCAGCCGGTACCCACTTTTCCTCTACCCACAACCACTCATGTTTGTTCACATATACCATCTTGACAACTAATGCCCAGAGAGAAGATGTATTTTAAGCTGCTTTGGTCAGAAGAAAGAGGCTGCTGATGACTACCAAGGATTATGAGGACTTGGTCCCTTGGTCCAGAATCCCACTGCAATGCCAACATACATTAAAAAATATATGCATCAGATTACTTACTATATACTCTCATTTTTGGGTATAGAAAGTGATTCCCTTAACGTTTTCACATGCAGAGAGATAATTTCTTAAGGGAGATTTTTTGTTGTTGTTTGCTTGTTTTCTTTTGTTTTTTGAGATGGAGTCTCACCCTGTCGCCCAGGCTGGAGTACAATTGTGTGATCTCGGCTCACTGCAACTTCCGCCTCCCAGGTTCAAGCAATTCTCCTGCCCCCAGCCTCCTGAGTAGCTGGGATTACAGGCGCATGCCACCATGCCCGGCTAATTCTTTTTTGTATCTTTAGTAGAGATGGGGTTTCACCATGTTGGCAAGGCTGGTCTCGAACTCCTGACCTCATGTCCCGCCTCGCCCTCCCAAAGAGCTGAGATTACAGGCATGAGCTACGGCACCTGGCCAGGGGACAGTATTTTAATTTTTTCTGTTTGTTTCTATGATTCAGTGAGTCCTCAGATATCTCTCACAGATTTTTTTTGAGTTTAAGGAAGACTCCTGACACCAAGTAAGTTAATTAATAAGCTGAACTAACAGTCTGTGAAAAGAGTCATTAAATACCAGTTTAACTGACCCATAGCCCAAGAAAAACAAGCCCATTCATCGTCGCGCCAGTAAGACAGCCAGGAAGGACGGCTTGTGATTTCTGTAGTTTAGCATTCTCAGACCTGCCAGAGACATGTGTGGGCCACCTTTGAGTATGCTAACACATAAGAAGCATTCAATAACGAAAGTCCTGAATCATTCAAAGGGAACTGACTAGAAATTATTCCTACTATTTTGATCATAATGAGTTCAGTAATGATTATAACCATGATAAGGATCCACAAAGCAAATAAAACAATGAAAAAACGCTTACTGAGCAAAGGTTTTGTCTACGAGATCCACATTGTTGATTTTGACAATACATTCATTTTCATGAAATAGTCCCTCTCGCTTGGACCTGCTGTTTTCTTCAATGCCTCGGATGAAGAGTCCTAGAATCCTAAATGCAAAATTTAGATTGAAATGTAATTACTAAATAATAAATGCTAATCATTTCTCCACTTCCACCTATTCAGAAATACATATTGATTTCTATTTACGAAAGAAATTATGCTTCATATTCAGGCAACTGTTTGTTATTTAAATCCCTAATCCAAAAAAACCAAAACTCACTACAAGAGAAAAAACCCTTCTAGATAAACATGCATAAGTTCCAGCATCAATCTCTGGTTTCATTTCTCATGCTTGCAGTAAACTTATAAAAAGGCTAGTTTAGTGGAGTTGACACTAAAGACTCCTGGTTTGGAGAAGGGCATCACATCGGACTGTAATAAGTAAGTCTGAGTTAGGGCCAACATGACAACTTGATGTTTACCAATGAGAGGACATTAGGTATTCACAGTAACTTTTGCAGTCTTACCACCTATTCCAATAATTTGCAGTTTAAGAAGCAAACAAACATTTAAGCTCAGATCATATTACTCAGTTTAGAAGGAAGCTGGATCACATTTGTTAGTGCTACCAAATCAAGTATGTGTGTGCTGTTTTCTACGTGCTCAGGATGGAGTATGAGACAAAGCCACAGGACCAGGACCGGGTAACTTCAGTACACATTTGGAATAAAGCTGAAGTCCAAAAACTAAAGACATCGACAAGCCTAGAGCCTTCAAAGATTTGAGAGCTAACTGGATGGGAGACTAGCACCACACACAGGGGCTTTGAACAAACAGCTAATGAACTTAATCTGATGGACCTGGAGGGGGGCATCCAGCACCCCCAGCTTCTGAGCAGGGAAGTAGCATGATGAAGGCAGGCTTTGGGAAGAGTTGTCTGAAATTTCAACCAAGAAGAAGCTAAAATAGAGAGGATACCAAGGGGCTTCTGGATTTTTGTGGCTGTAGCTTAGAATCAGGTGGGTTGGAAGAAAAAGAAAGGAGAGAAAACTGTAGCCATAAGAATTAAAATGTGTGTGTGCGCGCATGCACGTGTGTGTATGTCTGTACATACATACACAATTCTATTACATATATAAACCAAAACTAAGCCAAAAACCTTAAGAAATGGATCTTAACTTATACATATTTTCATTATTTCTTATTTGTGGGAATTCCCTTCTCCTTGTGACGTGACAGAGCTTAGCTGTGTCCCAGAGTAAGAAAGATAGATATGCCCTGCAAGAGGAGTCTGCTAGGTTTGGAGAAACTGTGACCTCCACTTTATCAATCCTCTGGTTTTCCTACTTTGTCACTCTCTTTGTAAAAAAACCACGCTTGCTATGACAAAGTACCTTTGCATTAAATTTCAAATCTAAATAAAACATGAGCATATTTTATGTGTAAATAACAGGGTCAGCCATAGAAAAGGGCAATCTATAATGCAAGTATCAGAGAAAGCAGTCCTCCTGTTTGGAGTGGCCATGGAGTTGAGCCTCTGCCCCCTTAATGAGCTCCCATCATCTCAAGACATCAACAGGCATGGCAGTGATATTTGGGTCTCTACTTCAAAAATGTTAAATGAATACAGCAGGCTGCTGCAAGAGACAGAACAGCACACAGTCATGCCATCTACTGCAGGGAAGGCTCAGGGCCATAGGCACAAGTGTGTGGTGATGTCTTGTGGTTTCCTAGTTCTAGTAGGTTACCAAATTCATCATATACTGTATGACTTTAATCTTGAAACACAGTATTAAAAATTGAACTATTTGACACCTTAAAAACAGACCAAAATTGTGGGGTTTTTTCCTAAATTAAACAGCATCCTAAGAGTTCACATTCTGGATTTTTGTTAGGGTGGATTCACAATAACTTGATCCATTAGGAGGCTCACATGTGGTTATAAACTTGTTTATGTAAGTGATATTTTTTTTAACAGGCATTCAAGTCTTCCTTTAATTTAATTCAGTGCATCATCAGTCATGTAATGTTACTCCCTAGGATTTAATTTCACATTTTGGGAGATGAATTAATTCTTTCAGGCCACTAGGTTGCAATTTAGCTGGCATATTACAGCTGGAGTATGCTATGTGAACCTCACTGATCTAAATAATCTAACTTTCCATGAAAAATTTATTGACAGAATAAGCCCAACTGTAAAATCCATGTGTCAGAGGTAATTTTGGTAAAATGTAAAACTGACTGACTTTATTAGTTTGGTCCCTGGCAACAAACCACTTCTGCCCTCTCTGTTCCACGGAAGGGATAGATTCCCTCCAGTTTGATTTTGTCCAGATCACTATGAGAAGGCTCAGAAAACAATATCTCATTATCCTCTTTGCCCTAAACTGGTGAGCTGTGGTAACTGTCTCATCTGGGACAGACTCACAGAATTTAAAGATTAATGCTGTCGAGGAGTTATAGGCCAAGACTAACCAGTTAATTTGCATTAATGAGCAATGATAAAGGATGTTGAAATCCACAGCCTCACAGAATAGAGGGGTAACAATTCTTCTTGCTCTTCTAATAATCATTGAGGCACTAACATCTTCTCCTTGCCCTCTTCCTGTTCTTTTCTCAATGTCACACAGCCTCAGTGACTCTACCAGCTTAGCATTTTTATTCGAACACCTCTTCTCACAGTCTTTATCAGTCTTCATCCACCCTTTCTCTCTCTCTCATGTTAGCTGTTTTCCCTATGAAACTGAGGCATATTATGCTATCAGTACTGAAATGAATTAGATTTCATGTTTTTAATTCACAAAAAAACACATTGATTTTAAGAATATGAATACAATTAAGTGGCTTTTTAGTTGCAAGAACTTTGGGGTTTTTTGTATGTTTGTTTTGTTTTTACTGGGAAAGCCAATGGCCCTCAATACAAGCAGCATTAAGCACCCCTCTGCGATGGTATCTAATGAATTCATGAAGCTTTATCTAGCAGAGCAGCCACTATAATTTGCTAAGGATGATCTAACTTAGATTAGGCCTCTTATTCAACAACAGGTGTGGAAACATTTTTGTAAAGGAAAAAAAATTAAAAAAATACATTGGAGGCAAAACCAATTACAGTAATCTTAGTAAAAAAATTTAAATGTAAATTCTAATTTAAAATAGTGGCACAAACCAATAAATGGAAGGAAATTAAGAGCAAAGTATGCCACTATGACCTTAACGAAGCCCCTGTGCTCACACAGTGAAACCATATGGCACTATGAAGTCAGACGCTTGTCTGACATGCTCTATACGCAGTTGCATCTAGACACATGGGTTGAGTTAAGTGTGCTGTTTCAGCCTGTACTCATTACTTCTTAACTTTTATTGGCTCATGTCTCTACTTCTATAGTATTTTTAATGTTTTTAATTAAATTTCCTTTCTATAATACTGGTGGATAGCAAAAAAAAATAAAATAATAATAGAACTATTTCACCAAGTTACTGAACAGTCAACCATGAACTTACAAAAAAACTGCATTTCTGAATCAGGCTTTTTGGTTTTAGCCAAAATAATCATCATACTGATGATTTACACATTCATACATTATGTGTTTTACAAGGAACTTTCACATTTTTAATGTTATTTAATCCCCATAACCTTGATGTAAAGTAGGTACTCGCAAGGGAGAAGTTTAGGGGACTTGCTCAAGGTTATAAAAAAGAACATTGGGATTCAAATCCAATTGTTCTGAAACCAAGTCCAATACTCTTTCCACTATTCTACAAGGCTTGTGCTAGGAATCAGAACCAGGAAGGAGAAGGGAGGAAATCAGTAAAGCTTAGTGTATTTCCCTTGTTTGAAATCAGAGAATGTGATTTCTGGTCTATAGGGTCAGCTTGTTTTCTGAACGACTGAAAATGAAGTATAGTGACTGTCACACTGTATAGTTTCTCATTTTGGAAAATTGGGAAGATCTTGTGTTCTATCCCAGCTTCATTAAACTAAAAAGGCTGGTATTTGAACAGCTCTGGTAGTTCACAAAACTCTACCAGCATACGTCTGCCAAAAGTCATTAAAATTTCTCCTGACAACTGAGTAAATATTCACCCTATCTATCAAAAACAACCTCAATTTGTCCTATGCCATAACCCATAACATTTATAAATACACTTATTAACACATACAGAGAATGAGACAATAAGAGCTGCTAGCTTTTTGATTCATTTCTTTTTTGGAACACTCATTCCAGTGAGAGCTTGGCATCAGATGTTATTTGCAAAAAAAAAAAGGTGATGACTTCGCAATTACAGGTAGCAGATGGCTACCTGCTGAATATGATGCCAACCAAAATACCATGACTAAATCTGTTCTTTTTGCTATAGGGCAGACTGAATTGAATAAGTATTCAGAACCCCTAAATTAATACTATATAACCTTTGGGAAAATTTGAGTTCTTGAAAGAGCAATGAAGTGAGAAGTTAGGAGATCTGGATTTTGTATGACCTTGGGAAAATCAATTGACTTGTCTCAACATTGATATCCTAAACTAAAATAAAGAATTCTCCCTTTTCAATGCTGTGTTTAGGAAAATAAATTTAGTAAATTAACTAAAATCATGTCGTGTGAGTAAAAACTGATTTTCTTTTAAGTTTCTGACAACCCTTGTCAATATCAATCTAGTGCAAAATGTGGTCATCTTATTACAAAGTGACATAAAATCTAAACCACTTCTCTACAATTGTTTTAATAGTGCTAATATTAACATTGAAGTACATACTTTAATTTCTACCAAGATGACAAGTTTTAAATCCAGTTAAACAGATGTAAATTTCAAGAAGTGTTGACACAATCTACAATGCCATTTTTATTAGTGTGGATTTAGCAACATAATGTCTTAAAAATTCCAAAAGGATATGGTAAATTATTTTTAACTGAACTAAATTATGTTTTAGGAAAATATAGCATGATGACATTTTGCTTCTATAAAGCCATCCTAAATACACAGCCTCAGATATAGCTACTTAAAATGTTAGAATATATATTATTCTAAATGCTACATCCTTGAAGAGTAACAGGACATACCAATTTGGAATTATTATACTCACTTGTTGAAGCGTATTCTGGAATATTAAAAAAAAGTCATTTGTAACATTTGTTTAACAGTATGTTAACATCTTTGCCAAGGATTCTGTTTACTATGTGTCACTGACAAGGATATTTTAAGAAAGTATTTCATAATTATTTGTAAATGGAGAAACTGTGATTGATTTTTTCCCCCATTACATCCTAAAGTCAATGATTTTATTTTGTTTCCAACACTTAAGTGGCCAAAAACAGTATGTCTTGAGGCATCCATGTAAATAATAGAATTTACATTTAATCTCCTTCTGAAAAACATTTGGGAAAAAGGAGCTCAAATCAGGGCTTTCATTAGCAATGAGCTTCTGAAATGAGAAAAACATCTTACCTTCCACTTAGAGATGAAAAGAAGGGCACTACATGTATTCCCAATGGGCCTCCTTCCCCAGAAATCTCTACTGTTCTTGTCATATCACTAGGGCAGAAAAAGACAGGAGCACAAATGAGTATCTACTAAAAAACAAATGAGACACATCTAAAACACACACACAGACACTGCTCAGGATTATATCAACTAATATAACTTCAACAGCAGAGACTAAGTCAAAAGAGTACATAATGTACTGTTAGGTTCCGAAGATTCAGAAAACAAAATGTTTAAAAGGCTATCTGATTTCTTACTTTTACTCCTAGAAGAGGAACAAATGGAAATGACTACCTACAAAAATAACTTCCTACTTAACTTAATCTGCATAAATCAACATATTTTAAAAGATACACAAAAATTTTCCCCATTGAAACACACTTGAAAATTACTGTACAGATCATACGAAACACAGAAGAAAACACACTGACACTTCAGCATAAAGTAGGCTTCTTCTCTGGAACAGAGGAAGAATGAAATAAAATATTTATTGGAAAAAGCACAGAATTACATGTTATAATGGCTGTGAAGCCACAGTTGGTAATACATACGGGCATGTTCAAAGCAATATAAATCAAAACTCAAACTTACTTTTCAATAAGGCGGCAGTTACATTCAATGGAACAATTCCAAATTTTCACCTCCTGTTTTTTTTAACGGTAGAAAAAGAGGTTGCAAAGCCTGAAGAAAATGTATTATAGAAAGAAATAGAAAGCCTGACCTGCGTAACCTACCCAGATTAAGGAAAGGATGAGCTAGAAACATTAATGGATTGTGTGTATGACTGAAATAAAGAAGGCACTGGGAGCTTTTGAGTAATAAAGAGTGGAACCAACAAGTTTTCATAAAGATGAAAAATAATAACTGTGAACAATTACTGGCTCCTTTAATCCCAGAGAGAAAAAATAATTGCCAGAAGAAAATAATAATGTGGAAGCAAACATCCATGTTATGGAAATTGTACGCAGGTCTCCATTGTTTTCTATTTACATGAAAATGACCTGAAACTAGATGTCAAATTAAGAGCTACCACCACTACAAATGCTTTCTGCTCCAAATTGAAAACAGTGAAATGTTAGCTTCTTGCTGGAAAGTTGAGAACAGCATTAAGCAAAATCCATGATGAATTTACTCTGCATCGAGTATTCTCCAAATTATCAGCAATCTAAAACAAATACATTAAATATATTCTCACCAGTGGATTAAGTTTATTTTTAATGTGTTTTCTTTGCAAGCCTATTATCATTAAGAAATGCAAAAAAGAATACATTAGTTTTCAGCATTTGCAGAAAATGATGAAATTTTAAATCTGGTAATAAATTTCAAATGAGTTTTGCCCAGATATTGCTGATATACGTAAAACTTGTTCAGTCAAGCAGATTATGTCAGAGGCTTAGAATAAAAGCTAAAAATGAAACTAATTTTAGAGTGATAATATAGTATTAAATCATTCATCTCTATATATGTGAGGATATGAACATTTATGTAAATATGTGTGTATGGACTGTTATATATAGCTATGCATTATAAGGTCTGAATATAAAATGCTTGGTGGGCAGAGAAACTTGTATGGCTAAAAAGTAATAAGTTTACAAAAAATAACAGATTTATAGTGCATTTTTAGCCATCTGAGGAAGTCTAAACCCAAAGCATTTGCATCCTAGGTTTACAATACTTTTTAAAAAGACTTTTATAAACAGAGATTCAAATTTTGCTTAACCACTGAAAATTATTACCTTTACCTTTATAACATATTTTTATAGTTATGCACTGAAAGAAGCACAACACAAATCTTTCCTAATAAATGTATCAAGTATCCACATGCTAAGAGATAGCATCCATATGTAATATATAGAGGCTTTGGAATGTGTTTAGTCTGTTACAGACTTCAAGATTTCAGATTAATAATTTTTAGGATAAATTTTATGAATTCCCATGTTTTTTCTATTTCACAAATGTTTCTTTACTCCCACTCAAAATCCCTTCTATAAGACATAATAAATTATATGTATCATACTGATACCTACTCTTTAGTAATCATTAGCAATGTGTTTTAACATTTACTTAAGAAACCAAAACATATTTAAGTAGCTAATCTTTTAAAAATACTTAAAAATTTTGTGAGAATGGAGTTTTAAAAGTTGATTTCCATTTTATGAGATTCTTCTTTCAATGTAGCAGAATAAAGTTTCATTCTACCATTACACACGATGCTTGCAATTTTGTGGCTAGAAGGATCTTTTATAACCTTTATATTATTATCACAAAAATAGTACTATCCCAGAAAAAAGCCTAAAACACTTTTGATATTTTTTTTACTATAATATATAAGCACTTACCGAAAATCAGAACTATTTAATAAAAATAAGCAATATAATTCAATATAATTTTACATAGACCATGTCTCTTTGTGTTCTTTATAAAATGTTACCCACTGTTAGGTTTCAAGATAGAAAGGAGTGCATTTGAAAAAGAATGCCTTATGGACCAGTTCACATATTTTTATTTATTTTAAAAGAAAAACAACCCTCAGTATTAGAAATAATTGATGAAGTTTTGTTCTGCAGAAATCTCTATACATACCGCCTTCACTGAAGAGAAACACAGCAAGTAGGACTGGACACAACAATTTGAATACATATCTCATAAAGTGAGATTTTACAAAGACGTGAAAATAGGCTATTAATGCTATTTGTTTAGATAAACTCTAGAGCACAATTCAGGGACGAGTGAGCAGGACATGGCACTTTATGTTTTAGAGGACATTGTAGTAGACAAAAAATAAGCTAGAAGGTTGATTTTGAATGAAAATGTAGAAAAGGAGGTGGAAAGGATATTCTGGGAGTGGAAAGAAAAAGTGGTTGACAGTTACTAAAAAAAGAAAATGAACTGTGTGGGATTAAAAAAAAGGTTCAGTTATACATAAAAGACAAGTGGGAAGGTTTTACTAAGCTCAAAATAGCTATCTTTATACAACTTCCTAAGGCATACTAAAAGAAGCAGATAGTTACAAAGCATTAGTTCAACTAGTATTAAACTAGCAAAATGCTCTAAGATCCAGTTGATAAAACTGGAACCAGCTGCTACCGATCTGAGATTTAGACAAAACTATCGGTGAAGCTGCAGAACCAGTGGTCTAAAAATGTGACTGTCATTATGAATGGCAACTCTGCTAGAGATAGATGTGAGAGGCTTCATTTGGTTTCCATCCAGAAGAAAGACTTCAAGGTTGAGGGACAAATGTAAAACAGAAGCTGCAGATGTTTGTTTGTAAGTCTCATTTCTTTATACCAGGTAAATGGACAGCATTTTTAACACTAAGATTATTGAACTCAGTGGCAGGTCTCTTGTTGAGCTATGGAAGAGATGAGAATGGGGACAGGGAGGGGGAAGCTGAGGCATGAGAATCACTTGAACCCGGGAGGCGGAGGTTGCAGTGAGCCCAGTTCACACCACTTAACTCCACCCTGGTTGAAAGAGTGAAACTCAGTCTCAGGAAACAAACAAACAAACAAACAAACAAACCCAACTAAATAAATAAATTAGGTATTTCCCTATTAGAGTGGTTGGCTTTAATGAGAAACATAAAGATCATAACACATATACGTTACACATGTCATATCTGGTATTTACAAAGGGTTCAATAGCTACCTGCTATTAGTATGATCATTAGAACTTTCTAAGGAAACATGCTTACAGACTAAAAGAATAATCTATATCAAACTTTCCCATTTTTTTTTCTATTGATTTCCTCAGTAAGACTTTCTTAAAAAGCCTTAAATACCACAGGATTGAGGAACACATTTTCTTTGCAATCCGATTGCCCACGTGCAGAGAGAAGACAAAGGGCTACAGCACATGGGTGGGTGTTAGTTGATCTTCTGCAAGGACGGATTCACAGATCTGTGGCAAGCAATGGTATGACAGACGAACTACAGAAGGAAACCTCCAGGAAGAGTGTGCAGACAACTTGAACTCTACTTGATGGTGAAACGTCTTGAGGATGCAAACATACTTAGTACAAATCTATAAAAGGCTTTGTTGTTGGTGATGAGATCCACTTATTTTCCTTGAATTCAAAAAATATTGAGTTGTTTCATTGGGGAAGTTCCGCAAGGAAAGAACAAGGACAAATCCATGCTTTAGTAGTTTATAATCTAAAGGGAGGGTTGATACAGGTAATTAAAATAATAGAAGGCAATAGGTCACAGTAGTAGATCCTCAGTGAATGTAAGCTCTTACTTGGGAGGCAGTGTGCCCAGAAAATATTCTGGGCATTATATCATGTGCTGATATTAAATCTATAAAGTAAACATTCATATTACATCCATTTGAGAAGTAAACTTATGCTTAAAGAGTTTAATAATTTGTCCAACATCATATCATTCCTATAAAGTAGAGTCATCAAGACTCAAATAGGGACTTATTGCACTCCAGAGCAGAGTTCTTGAACTCCTGACCTCAGGTGATCCTCCCACCTCGGCCTCCCGAAGTGCTAGGATTACAGGTGTGAGCCACAGCACCCGGCCCAGAGCAGAGTTCTTAACCATTTAACCAAAGTGCAGTTTCAAAGTGGAGGGACCTTGTGATGTGTTTCAGAAAAGGAGGGTGCAGGCTTAGGAAGGGAAGCTGAGATTAGGAATCTCTTCCTGAAGAAGGATAAATGGGTCTTCCTTTAGAAAAGGTAGGTGAGGCGATGGAGCAGGCATGCACAGGAAGAAAGTCAACCAGATGGAGATATTGAAGGAGGATAGTTTGTGAATATAAATAGCTGTAATATTAGAGAGAGGGAGGGAGAAAGGTGGGGGACAGAGAGAATAAGAGGAGGAAGAAGGGATAAAAGAGGGAAGAAAAAGGCGCTGTGTATAGGAGACAGATTAAACCATTGGCTTGAGATTAAATCTCAGATTGTTGTGTTGAATTTCTGGCTGGCAAATGTATACTTAATTTGCAGAAAATTAAGTCACTACAGGTTCTAGAATTAGGGAACAGTGTGATAAATGCTATGGTTTAGAAATATTTATGCAGTGATAAGTGGGATCAATTGGAAAAGGGAACAACAAGGGAGAGATTGGTACTTAGGGCGGGAATTAGTAAATTACTGCAATAATCTAGTTGCCATTAATAGAGTAACAGAGGCTTGAGTAGTGACTACAGGAACAAAGCATCAAAACATGGCGAGATGTCCCACATTTTATGAGATGTGCTCTGCACAGTTTGATCAATGAACAGATATCGTGGACACAGCAGAGGATAGGATAAAATGTGCTGGCAGTTTAAGCATGAAACAAAAGGCTAGTCTGGAAGAAGGCTTACTTGGGGAGTAGGAGTGGTGTGATAAGGCAGAGTCAGAAATGAGATAGGAATTAGGGATGAGGTGGAGGTCTTTTACACATATTGCTTGCTATTTAAAGAGAAGCTCAAAGTATAATTCTTTAATAAAATCACCAAACCTCTTGTTTCGTTGTCTTTTAAGATCAAAGTAAGTTGAGTGGTGCTTCATAAGAGATGCATATTGTAAGACTATTTGGAGAATGTCTTTTAAATGTTATTTTTCTTTAAATAAAGATGTGTTAATAATGGGTGAACAGTTAACAGTTATGCTTATGATTTATGGAGCAATGTATTATATCCATTCAGTCATTTGCTCAACAAATAGGTCCCTATTATATTCTAAGACCTGTATTAGGTGTCAGGAATCCTTTGGAAGATTCATAGTCTTGCTTGGGAGAATGAGAGACAGTAACAATAAACTACAATCTGTATAAAAATGACAACGAAAATGGCAATAGCAATTAATGTTTATCCAGCCTTTCATTTAGCATTGTGCTAAGTCAGTTGTCTGTACTATATCTCATTTAATTTTCACAATAACCTATGTGACCATGACATCCATTTTCCTATGAAGATACATGTTAAAGAAGTAATGTAATTTGTCCAAGATTGAACATGGGGTAAGTAGCAGAGCTAGTGCTCAAACCCAGGACTTATCTAAATCCAAAAGGTTTGGAACTAAGGAATGGTTTGACAAATGCTGTGGTTTAAAAAACTGTATCCAACAGTAATATGTGGGATCAATTAGAATGAGGAGAAACTGATATCTGACAAAGAAGTTAGTAGGTTATCATAACGGTGTAGCTGAGAGGTAACAAAAGCTCAAGCAATGATTACAGAAATTAAATAGTTTCAAGACATTTTGAGATAGACTGCAAATAATTTACTTAGCTTCTACATGGATGATGCCCAAAGTCCTATGCGTGGGCCAAGCCCTGTGGGATATGAGATTCTCTCTGCCCCAGGAGCATATGGACCTTGTAACTCAGCTATAATTGGCTTCCTAATTTCACTTCAACTATTTTTTCATCTCATACCAGCTAGAATCAATGTCCTTTCTTAGAACCGTAGCCTCCAAGCTTTCCCCCATGCATTCAGTGATGTTAAGATTGTTATCATCTTTCCCACTCCAGGGTCTTAAAGTGCTGGGCACTGCACTCACTCTACTTTCTGAATTTGACATAAAACTGATTTTAGCTGCCTTTTATAAGAGAAGTTTCCTAGCCTTGGTCAGGTAGCATGAAATAGAACACCAAGGCATCAGGGAACGCACACGCAATAGGAATGTTTGAAACAGTGGCTTTGTAGACAAGAGTGGTGGGTGTCAATTAAGTCGGTGGCTGTCACTTAATTGCTCTGAATTGCAGTTCTTTAACCTATTAAAGGTGATAAGAAAACTCATGTGAAAAGCCTGTTCTGATAATAAAACTATACATATAAAGGTATACATGTTTTAACTAAATAACATATATTTTTAAGTTCCTACACACTATTTCTCCCAATTGCCTGTAGCTGAAGAAAGCTTAGCTAATTTGTTCATATTGTCATAAGCCAAATCATTGTTGACTCTATGATGCTATTCACACAGCATCTGGCCAAGATATTAAAAATCTTTTCAAAAAGCTAACGTTGAAATAAGTGAAATTAAAGCCAAACAGAATAAGAGCATTACACTCATTATGTCTACCTCCAGAAACAATCTTATTAAGTTTCTGAAAAGACAGCACTTTGAAGATTTTCTATGACTCCTCGCCCCATAACGCCTCCTTTTTTTAAGAGACGGGGAGGGTCTCCCTGTGTTGCAGGATGGACTCAAACTCCTACACTCAAGTGATCCTGTGAATCGGCCTCTCAAGTAGCTGGGATGATAGGCATGCACCACCTAGCCTGGTTTGTATCAAATTTTTAATGCTATGCAGCTCATCAATCAAATAAACAATCTAAATAAAAAGTTACTATGGTCATGTGGCTATAAATAAGTTTGAGGAGAATCCACACAGTAAAGCATGTGACAAAAGATGATCACCTATGTTTTTAGAAAGCTAATTTCATGCTAATTGTTTGGTACCAATTAGTAACAGGACTCAATGAAAGGAATATGTCGACTGAATGAATACAGTAATTATAAACTTCAGCAGCTTTACCTAATGCTGAAGTAACCATCTATTAAATACCAAATTATTTTCCTTATGCCAAATTTGAAATGCCCTAGACAAAATGATTAGAATAATAATAGAGATGATATGATATTAATGACAGTAGAAGTAGCAGCAAATACTCATAGGATTTATCCTAACCCCAACACTATGCAAAATGTTCTACATATATTAACTCATTTAATACTCATAGTAACCCTCTGAATAAGGTTCTAATAATATTTCCATTCTACAGACCAGAAACTAAGGGAAAGAAAAATGAGTAACTTGTCTAAGCTCATAAGACTAGTAAAGAGGCATAGCTGGGATCTGAACCCAGGCACTACCTAAAGCTGAACTGGAAATCACTGCAAAGCAAAGAAAGTATTGGGAATCATGGAAGCAAATAAGTTGCCTTCATTAAGAACGTGAAAAATCCTGGTTAATGGACAGGGTTCATTTTACATCACCAACTAAAATATTGCAAGGTTGTTAAAACACAATACAAAGTAGTACTCAAAGAGCTAAATTTAAGGTTCCCTGGTGGTCTAGTGGCTAGGGTTTGGCACTTTCAAAGAGCTAAAGTCAAAGTAAAACCATAACAAGGACCTCTGAAATGTTCATTTGAAACTGCTATTTGAGGAGAGAAGAAAGTAATTAAGAAATCCTGGGTACACAGGCGTATTGGATGGCATAAGGATCATTTGTATATATGTTGGTCCATAAGTTCTCATGTGAAGAAAACAGTAGAAAAGAAGAATTAACTGTTAGATTTGGAACACGTTTCACTCCACAAGTCTACTTATCCTGATCTTTTTTGTAAAATAAGAACACTTATCAACCATTAAAAAACACATCAAATTGAAATAAATGAGATATTTTTATTTGCATGAAGAGAATACCTCAATGTGTCCTTAGTTTTTGGCGATGTAACTAGTTCTGTGTGTTCACCATTCATAACTTCTCTGCCTTCCAAGTTCTCCGTGGAATCCTAGAGTAAAACACAATCGTAAGCATGTGATGCTATGCATATTGAATTGAAAATGTGAATAAAATATCTCAATATGGGAGAGTAAACGGCTTTATGCTGGATATATACATTCTGCTCCAATTTCTTTGAAAACTGGAAGCAGGTGTTAATCTTTTCAGTGTTTTCAATGTTCTGTTCTCTCCTATTTGGTTTCTGAAATGCTAAAATGGGTCATCCACACAAGGCAATATGTTAAGAGCTTTGGAATACTTCATTTAACTTCCTGCTACTCAGCCATAGACTTTTGGGACTGTTTTACTCCAGGAAGGAAAAGAATACCAAAGGAGTGGCTCTAGTGACAGGCGGTGATATGTTAGCCTTGAGGTACTATACTTGCCTGCCCCCTACAACATTAAAATATAAAGAAAGCAAAATTCATGAAAAATTGTTGCCTGGCAAGGTCACCTCTGTCAAAGTGAGGCAGAAACACTGCAGGAAGAAATCCAGAATTCTTACTTTGTCATAAAATTTGATTCTGAAGATAATCTTCCCAGGGAAAAGCTCCAATTGCCCGTTTAATTTCTAAAATCGTAAACGGGCTCCCACTACAGAAAGGTTGGAGGGTCAGAGAGGTCCTGCACTCCAGGACAGTGGTAAAGTTGTATTGGATGTTACCCAGAGAAGCAGAGGACAGGATGTATTCTAGAAAGAGTGCCTGATGCTGCTGCTTCCTTATGGAAGACATTAGGCCTCAGAGCTGTTCTCTGACAGGTAATAATCCTGTGAATATCCCTCTCTTCAAAAGCAGAGTCAAAAAAAAAATAGTTAGACATGGACTCTGGTTTCATGAAAGCAACAAACCAGATACAGAAAGACCCACTAGCAAATATCCACACCTATAAACAGCATTCATGCATCCAAATCCCTTATTCCAACAAAGTGAGCTTAAGAGGCTGGACATAAGTAAATTAGATTAATATCTTAAAGAAAATAAGACACAACTGCAACAGAATCACTTTACTGTGGCGAACTGAGTAAAAAAAAAAAAAGTCTCTCACTTTGAGACTGAATAGCAACATTTCATGCAGGGGTTGGTAGTTTTGAGAAAGACTTGGTCTATACTAGATTTTTACATTATTTTTCTCCTCTTCACAGAGATAAGAAAAGAATTTCTATAAGGTTAAAGAACACTTGATGGTTTAAGGTATCAAATCTTAAAAGATGAATGTTTTTGAAAGCTTTCAAACATTCATATTATGAAGGGCTTGATATATGCTTACAGATAAATGGAGACAGGGTTGCGCAGGTTACAAAAATACTTAGAAAAATTTAACATAATATTGGAACCTGTGATTATCATGTATGTCAGGATATTTGATGACCTCATTTTTGCCAAAATCATTAACTTTCTTATCTGTCTCTCTTACACAGGAATGAATTTGTGTCTGGCTCTCTATATATCAAGCACATAACACAAGGAGTTCATTGTATTAATTTTCTAATGTTGTATAATAAATTATCCCACAACTTAATAGATTAAAAAAAATAAACGTTTATTATCTCTCATAGTTTCTGTGAGTCAGAGATTTAGAAGAAGCTTAGCTGGTCAGTTCTCAGGTTGGATCTCTTGTGAGTTTGGAGCCCCATATCTATGGGGCTGTAGCCACAATCATCTAATGGACTGGTTTAAGATCATTTTTATTTCTCACAGCAGCTTTACTGATATGTAATTTACATAAGAGTCACTATTTTAAATAGTACAATTAAGTGGTTTTCAGTATATTCAGGGTCTTGTAACCAGCACCATCTAACTTTAGAACATTTTTTTTTATTACCCTAAAAAGAAACTCTAAGCCCATTAGCAGATATTTCTAACCCTTCCCTTCCCCAGCAGGCCCTGTCAATAATTAATCTAATTTCGGTCTCAAAGGATTTGCCTATTTCAGACATTTCACATAAACAGAATCATAAAACACGTGGCTTCTTTCACTCTGAATAATGTTTTCAAAAGCTCAGCCATGTTGTGGCATGCATCAGTATTTTATTCCATTTTATGGCCCAACAATATTCCACTTTATGGATATACCACATTTAGTTTATCCATTCATCAGCTGGTGAGCATTTGGGCTGTTTCCACTCTTCCCGATTATGAATAATGTTGCTATGAACATTTGGGTACAAGTTCTCGTGTGAACATATGCTTTCCGTTCTCTTAGGCATATACTGTGGAGGGGAATTGTTGGTCATATGGTAACTCCATGTTTAACGTTTTGAGGAGCTGCTATGCTATTTCCCACATGTCGGAATAATTTGCCATTCTTACCAGCAATACATGAGGGTTTTAACATCTCTATACTTGCCAGTACTTATTTCCATTTTTAAAATTTTAATTTATTTTATTCATCCTGATGGGTACTAGGTGATATGTTACTGTAGTTTTGATTTGCATTTCTATAATGACTAATGATGTTGAGCTTCTTTCCCTGTGATTATTGGCCATTTGTGTATCTTCTTTGGAGAAATATCTATTTGTCTTTTTATCATTGACCTGTAAAGAGTTATTTAAATATTCCATACACAAATTTCTTATTCAATATATGATTTGCAAATATGTGTTCCCATTCTTTGGCTTGTCTTCACTTTCTTGATGTGTCCTTTAAACCACAAAAGTTTTTTATTTTAACGAAGTCCAATTTATTTATTCTTTTGTTGCCTGTGTTTTTTGGTGTTGTATCTAAGGAATACTGCCTAATACAAGTTCACAAATATTTACAGCTTTGTTATATTCTAAGAATTTTATACAGTGTTAGCTCTCACATTTAGACCTATTATCATTTTGAGTTAATTTCTGAATATTATGTGAGGAAGGAGTTCAAATTCATTCTTTGCATATGGATATCTAGTTGTGTTAGTATCATTTATTGAAAAGGCTATTTTTTATTCATTGAATTGTCTCGACACCCTTTATAGAAAATAAATTTACCAAAAATGTAAGGGTTTATTTTTGGATCCTCAATTGTATTTTATTCATTGATCTATACATCTTTATTCTATGTCAGTATGACAGTCAATTATTGCAGCTTTGTACTAAATTTTGAATTCAGGATGCATGATTCTTCCAAATTCATTCTTATTTTTCAAGATTGCTTTGGCTATGCTGTGTCTCTTGCATTTCCATATTAATTTTAGAATCAGTTTGTTAATATCTGCAAAAAAAAACAGTTGGTTTTTGCTAGGGATGGCATTGAATATACAGATCAATTTGGAGAGTATCATCATCTATACATCATAAAGTCTCTCAATTCATGAACAGTTCACAGTGACAGTTAATTAAAACGAATATACTTTTTAGTTTTATAATTCCGTATGGGACGTATCCTCACGGTGTCAAAGAAAAAAACTGATATTTGCTACAAAGTTTTGTATAATTATTGTTGCCTCTGAACCATACTGCCAATGGAACTTTCTTGTTGATCCCTAACAAGGTAGAAAAATAACACACTTTCTGGCTCAAATCAACATTATCTAAGGTTAAAAAACGAGTTTTTCATCTAGCTTCAGTTAGACAGAAAGTAAAGGTTCTATTTATATCAACAACATGCTTAATGCTCTGAGTATATGGAAATGTCAATTACAATTTGAAAGCAATATTGGGACTATTACAATGTCATAATCTGCTCAAGGATAATTCTGAACTGGCTACACATTTGGAGAAATCATGTCGATAACCAAAGACTTTAAAAAGAATCCACATTCAAAGACTTATATCTCTAAGACAGGAGTCCTATTATTATTAAGATAACATCAAAAACACTTTGCCTTGCTGTACCTATCAAAAGGGGGTAGTAACTACAGTTTATCATCTCAACTAATGAGCAGTGTTTGTCATTTGCCAAGATCATTTCCATATATTGCACTAACAGAATTTTTTGATATTCTCTGAAGATGGGGCAGGCAGACAGATGCTTAGGGCATCTTATAAGGACATAAAGCCAATTTCAAATTGACTTCAGCAACACTGTCGCCATGCAGTGCTTCAATGCTTATCGACAATGGCAGCTTTTAACAGGGTACACAAAATCATTTTTTCCAAAATCACAAAATAATTGACAAACAATAATTTAAGAACACTTAAGCTTTCCTTCACTAAATTACATGGTAAAATGAAGAGTCATGCAATTGCACATGTCTAAAAATGAAACTATTTTTTTCCTCATTCCTTACATAAATGACTTTGAGAAAATCTGTAAGATGGCTTTTAAATTTGGAAGGAGAGGCACAAAAATAACCCTAATTATGAAGAACCAAAGGTATAAACAATTGATGCCAAACAGCAACCATAGTTCTTTGGCTTCAGGTTTGAGAAACAAATTATGTGATTTCAAATTCTCCAACTTGCCTCTAGAAAACAATAGTTTTGGAAGGAAGCTCTATTATTACTTTTGTTAATATAATTATTACAATTTCTATTTTTAATGTTAACATAGAAGGATGTAATCAGCTGTATGAAATACAAGGTATAGAGCTATTTCAAAATTTATTTTGTCTCCACTTTTGCCCACATGACAAGTCCTTGCTCTCTAAAATAAAGTTAAGTAGGAGATTGTCTCTTGTCAACTGGTCAGAGACCTTTAAGAAGTTTGCCCTTTACCACTTTCATCAGAGCAGGGAGCAAGCAGATCATATGTGGCTCTCACAACAGACAAGTATAATTACTACCATTTTTTTTTTTTTTAAAGCGAACGTTTTTAGCAACACTTTCAGGATCACGGGAGCATTTCTGACAGCCAAAATGAGTTGGATTTAAACATCACCGCACTATTTTTAGCTTTAAAATCAACACTTCCATAATTATTCCCAAACCAATTAGCAACAGCTGGAAAGTAAAGGTGTTTACATTTGGTTAGCACTAGCTTTAACAACTGCAAGTTCTCACAGGCTGGATGAAAAGGGCCAGGCACCAAGACGGTAAACAGTCTCTCCATGGGTGATCATGGCATCAGCACCAGGATATCATTGCATATTTCATAGTTAGTACCAGTCACTGATTTCATACAAAAACGTGTATTCATTATGAAGCATCACTTGGTTATACATGTCCAAAGAAACTTAACACTCTTGAGATACATATATATATATATATATATATATATATATATATATGAATAAAATGCTCATTGCATTCCCAAGTTCTCATTGAATTTCCCTGGTCCACTGAAGCTGCAAAACGAAATTAAAAGTAGTTTTATTGCTCAGTTTTTCTTCTCTCAGATGAGAACTAAAATAGGGGTCCCATCTATTAATAGGTATCTCCCTGTGACTTATAGGTGATCATAAATGGCCATAATTTTTCCCCCCTCAATGAATTTTAGCCACATTTGAAACCACTTGCCAATAAAATGTAAGTGCAACTGAATTATGTTTCCAAAACTCAGGTGCATTTAAAAACAAGATTTGCATTCTGAAAAGTCAACTACAAGTTACTTTTGAAATTGCACATGAATGTTAGAATAAGAGTAACAGAAACATTATACAGAGGGGATCTGAACATCAGGTTATGTGCCTAGTGCTCATACATAAACATAATGTAAATTTTAAAATTAAAATTCTGGGCATAATTCCAGAATATTTGTTTTTACTTTTCAGAACAAAAATATCTGTGCTAAAGTAAAACAAACTGCATTTGATAAGCACACATGAAATTAACATGCAATTTGATTGTTAAATACTGTTATTTTCAAACTTTGCCTAATATATATTTTGTATGCCTTTGGCAATGCCTTGCCATTGGAAGTCTCTCAGTTGACTTCAAAGATACCATCCCTAAAAGATTCAGTCTTAGCAATTAATACGCCTATAAGTCACTGCACACACACAGGTCACTGGATTTTTTACCTACACAGCTAGATATTGGCATGACAATTAGAGACATAAAAGTGCTAAATTAAAAGCTGCTTGAGAAGAACTGAGTTTATTCATAAATTAAAAGCTGCTTGAGAGGAACTGAGTTTATTCATTTTTGTGTTGATTCTAATAGTGGTTCTCAAACATCAGAAGAATCACCTGGAGCCTTGTGAAAACCCAGATTGCTGGGTCCCACACCCAGTCCTTGAAGTTCTGCTGCAGTAGGTCTAGCGTGAGGCCGGAGCGCCTACAAGTATCTGATGCTGCTATTCCAGGAGCCACACTTCAAAAACCACTACCTTACAGTAACTAGTACAGATCTGAGACTCAGGAAAAATCCTAAAAAATATTAACCAAGCCGGGAAGAATGGCGTTGATGAGCAAAGCTAGTTCATCCATTTTACAGGTAAGGAAACCCAGTCGCAGAAAGCTGAAATGACTGGTCTCTTCTTCCATGACGCATTAGTGACAAAGCCAGAATCTAGGATTCTTGATACTCAGTTCAGTGTTTTTTCTGTGCATCACAATAAACACTTGTTGACTTAATGAATGCTGGCCTTATCATTTATGTTATGGATTCTTTTTTAATGAAAGCAACAAAAACCTGTAATAATGTCTTATATATACTTTACCTTTCTTTCAAAGATCTCAAACTATTTTACATATAACTAGATGTATATCCACAACAATCTAGCAGATTTCTTGGCATTCCTATTCCAATTTCATACCTGAATTTGCAAGGCAAAAAGATTACTATTTTGTCGAAGAAGAAACTGAAGGTCAAAGAACTAAAATTACTTGGGACCCCTATCTCCTAATATTTAGTTTCAAAAGCAAGCACTTTAACTGTATTTACCTTGTAATGTCTCTTCGTTGTTGATTTTAGGCAAACAGGGTAAGGAAAAGATGTCATATTATGAAACATTCAGAGAAATTATTTATATAGACTATCAAATTTTTCATTATTCTAGAGATTATGCTCTAATAATTGCACCTTTAAAATAAAAAAAACACTTTTTGGAACGCAATTAATTAGATCATAAATATTCTACTAACTAGTCCCTTGCTAATCCTGGGAGCAGGTAAAATCATTAACATTAAATGACTCGCTCAAATCCTCGGCTTATGGAGGGCACGCACACAGGGTTCACATGCACATTCACAAACACACACTAAGCCATGCGGATAAATTACCTGAATGCATATGGGATAAAACTGGACTGAGTTTAAACAGCTCTGAACTTTGTTAAATGCACTAAAAGTCTACGACTTTCAGTGGACTGTTTTTACAGAGATCACGCAGTTGTGGATCATGTGCTGCAGAGGCTAAACCCCATTGATAATCAATATAATGAGGGTTTGCTACACCTTCTCTTCATCTGGTGTGTCTGCAAGAGATGCTGAATGGTTTTCACAGGTTTAATAAAAATAAATTTAAAACAAGTGAAGATGAAGATCCAGAACTTAATTCTGGTCTAATACAGAGACACAGATTCTAATATAAGTTCTATAATTGCTTTGCCTGATGACCAGACACATCATCTCCCGGCCCGCACTTTTATTTTCTTTATATTGGGGATAAGAAGATTTTTAAGGTCCATTCCAAGCATAAAATGTCATAATGCACCAAATAGTAAGGCAGGCAAACTCCAACTGAATAAATATACATATAAAAATTCCCCGACGATCAATTAAGAGGTATTCATTTGACGAAATGTTTTCTTGGCAAGCTTCCCTTGAGAAGCACTCTCATAGTAGATACACTTTTATACTTTCTTAACATACTGATTTCTACATAACTTTTGAGAAATAAATCTATGGCATGAAGTATACCTAAAATAAAACTAAAACCTTCCCTCTATACCCCTATTTCTTATTTATTTTTTTATGATCTTTTCTTGGATATTTTCTTTTCTTCTCATTGCTAATAATCACACAGAGTTCCTTGTTAAGATTTCTCAGCATTATGATTTAGATATTAAAAGATCAGTGAAATTTTTATAATAAAATTCTTAGAAATTATACCCTATACCTGCTGGAGCTTATCTTTGTGTTTGGTTTTATCGCTTATTTTTGGCTGAAATGTATAAAATGTTGATTCAACCTGATACCAGGTGTCAAAAGACAGTGGTGAGCTTTTTTTTTTCTTTTCTTTTGACACAGAGTCTCATTCTGGTGAGATCTCAGCTCACTACAACCTCCACCTCCTGGCTTCAAGCTATTCTCCTGCCTCAACCTCCTAAGTAGCTGGGATTACAGGCACATGCCACAATACCCAGCTAAGTTTTATATTTTTAGTAAAGATGGGGTTTCACCATGTTGGCCAGGATGGTCTCAATCTCCTGAACTCGTGATCTGCCTACCTCGGCCCCCCAAACCGATGGGATTACAGGCATGAGCCACCACACCAGGCCAGTTGTGAGCTTTTTAAAAAGGCAGAGGTGATGGGGGTAGAAAGAGAATTCCGTTTCATTTGTGAGATTTGAGTGGACCAAACAAATTCATCCACCTCATTGAGGTATCAAAATTAAAAATAACTATTGACGTCAAGATCAGCCTTTCATCTGCTCTGCTCATCTTTCAACATAAAGCTAACAGCAGTGGGTGTACTTCTCCCTACACAGCTATGTTCAAGCAAAGGCTGCTTAAAAATCTTCAAAGCCATAGAAGTTCAGAAGTTCAACAAGGCAGTTTTGCAACCCTTCTTTTACTGTTCACTGTTTCTTTCTCATATTCAAATAACACATTTCAAAAGTGTTGAAAAGAGTGGAAAACATTTTTTTCAAATACAAGACTAATATAAACATGTTTATAATCGTAGTTTCTATTTATAATTGGATTCTTTCCCACATCCAGTTACAACTAAATTTCCCCTAGTTTTCCTATATCATTAAATATATTTAAATTGCTCAAGCCCAGTACTTAGATACACCAAGACAATGTTTATTACTGAAAGGGTGAAGAAACTGAAAAACACAGCAATTTTCACAAGACCTGCTTCAGATCATGCCAAAACATAAGATGCATGATCAAAGGTATTATAAACATCCTTCTTACATTTAATCTCTATTTAAACTATACCATCTTCTCAAATATTTAGAATCTAGGTCTGTCAAAATGGAGATTTATATAATACCAAGGATTCACTTGTAACTCCAAATCATCATCTAAAGCTGGTAAATAGAAAAAACTTAAAAGTCCTGTAATTCAGCAACTACCAAGCGTTTCTACCTTAACCACTTTCATTTTGCTGGCTGAAATACATTTTGATCAAATTTGGCTCTAGTAAATGTTCAATATACATTAATGCAAAGCTGTACAAAAGCCAAGGTTTGGTTTAGAGAGAGTAAAGATAAAAAGTCAGATTATTCAAGCAATTGTTAATTTTTGCACATGGATTTCATTCATGCCAGCACAAGCATACTTCCCTGATGGTCTTCACTATGAAAATCTTCAGGATGAAAATATGCTGCAGAAAATTTTGAATCCACAGACCAATTGCATAGCTGTATCATGGACAGGGAGAAAAGAAAAGGAAAAGGAAAAGAAAAACAAAAAAGAAAAGAAGAGCACACCGATTCATATGTGTGCTTAGTTTGGTAGTATGTTTAGGAAAAAAAAAAAGACAAAAGTGTGTTAAAGAAATTTTTTTATAACTATTTGATGGAGAACTACATTTACAAGCCATCTTAGTCCATGAAAAATGCATCTTCAAGAATTTCTTGAAAAGGTCTTTCTTATTTCCTATGCTCTATAAGCATTTCACCCTCTTCTCACCCAGATTCAAACCTCCCTGACTTTGCCATTTGCACCTGTTCCTCTCCTATGACCTCCATATATCTTTCTACACAATCATCTTGCCAACACTTTGTCATTCTTGCATTTTACTTTGTGACACCTTTATTGGAAGCCTCTGGTTTCAAAAAACAATTTCACAGCTTATAAGACTACTGAAAATAAACAATTTGGGTAAGAGTTTTATTCAGACAACCTAAGGGGCACTTGAAGCAAGCCTTACCATGACTTATGTGAAGAAGGAGGAACAGCAGGAGAGTCAAAAACAACTATATGGAGAGAAGTAGCATGAACCAGAGCCGGCTACACCATCGTGGGTTCTTACAGCATGTGGAAACACAGCTTGAAATGAGGTGCAGAGGTCTGAACTGCTGAGAGCAGCTGTAGTCATGGGTAGCAGTCAGCAAAAGGTTTGTTTTTTGAGCAAGGGTAGAAACACCATAAGGAGTTAGGAGAGACTGCAAAGGTAGCTATAGCCAGACCAGAATATATTCTGATCACACAAGGAAAACACCATGCATTTCTATTTAAATACAAATTTCTTAAACTTTAAATTTTACAGTGCTTGAGGGGTAGAGGGATGCACTGTCCCATTAAAATAATCTATTGGTTATCAATAGCTAAAATGTAAACTCCAAGTAGGCAGGCAGTGGTTTGTATCTGTTGTGTTCACTAATATATCCCCAAAGCCCAGAACAGTGCCTGGCAAAGGGGCGATGCTCAACACATTTCTAGATACACCAGTTTTCTAGAACACCACAGCTTGCCTGGCAAATATCCACCAATCCCTTCACACCTGACTCAGTATGAGCCACTTTCTCACTGAACACTCTGTGTAGACTCAATCTCCCTCTTCAGTGCCACTTTCATGCCATGTGCAATCTCTATCATGGTATTCACTGATCTTGGGGTAGGTGACACTTTCTTTATAGGTCTGTCTGCTTTGCTTGGTTCTGAGAGCTTTGAGGTGGGGAATGAGTCTCATTCATCTTGGTATCCCTGTCACTTAGCACAAGTCTGACATACAACAGATATTCTACTTATAAGGCGTTTACTGAGTAAAGAAATCTGTTTCTTTAACTTTTTAACAGAAAATATATTTATGATGTCTGGAGTATTATGCTAGATATGTGCAGAGTATTGTGCTGGACTCTGGGGGGAAGGTATTCAAAGATGAATATGACACTGTCTTTGCCTTCAAAGTTGCAAGCTAGCTGGAACCATTGCCAGAGGCATCTTTGGCAAGAGAATTTAAAGTGCAATTGAAAGCTAATCTTTATTTATGGATTGAAATAATGGAAGTAAAAGAGAACGCGCTGATTTGTACCTGCCTGGTTATGTTTTTTTATATATGCTCCTATATTTTATTTATTATAATGTAATTTAAAATGACTTTCATTATTTATAAAATATATTTAAGCCAATATTTAAAACCAACTAAGTTCCACAGTTGCTGGAAGCTTGAGTTAATCACGTTCTCACCAGCTGAGAAAGGAACCTTCCATGCTGAAAGCTCCAGATCCTGAACCTACAGACTAGAGTTGGTTGATCAGCATGGGGACCTTACACTTGAGGCAAGACTGTGAGCAAAGCCTACCATCTCAGCAAATCTGTTCTGAACCTCTGGCTCAATACTCCTCTCCTTTTCCAGCTATCTTATTTCTTTAGAGTCAGTCATGGGTCAAGGTAGAAATGACACTTGGGGCATCTGTCCTCTCCCATTTCTCTTGCTTCTTTTGGCACTTCCTTAGCCTTCAATGGTGCAGTACCTCCCAAATACCTCCAAATCCTTCTTTTCCGCTGTTCCCAGATGCCCCGAAACTCTTTCATAAACTCAAGAACTTCCTTAAGTACTGTCTCTGCTACCTCAATGTCAATGACAATAAACTTTCCCTAAAGAAACCACTTCCTCACAACCCTATGAAGTGAGACATGATCATTTTCTTCCTGCTGCCCACTCTCATCCTAGAGCTGTTTCTAGATAAAGGTTTCCTGTTTCCTCCTCTGGAAGCTGCACCATGCGGCTTTAACATTCCTTTCTCATTGTCCACACCTGTCAATCTTCAAGTTGGTCCTCCAGCACTTCATCTTGCTCCATCATTTTAATAAATATTTTCTTCCTCTCATGCCTTATCTTTCACTATAATCCTGGGTGACATGCATGCCCATGGGCATCTCACACCTTGACCTCACTCGGTACTTTCTCCTTCCAGCAGCCTTCTGCTTTAGGAACTCTGTGATCAAAATTGAACATGGGAATTCAAGGGAGGAGTTTTGGAGTAATGCTCATTATTCAACAAAAATATACCACAGAATGAGAAATAACAGGGCTAGCAAACCCGTAAGTAAAACAGGAATCATTCAGTTCACAAGCCCTTATTGAGAGTCCCCTTTGCTCTAGTGCTAAGCACTGGAGAAACAGATGAAAAAATACATGGACTTTTTGCTCTGACGAGTCCATTCTGGGGAGTAAGGAGAACAGAGACAGGAGAGAAGACACTAATGAATGGCCCCTCCACTGTTCCCTTTGCATCTTCTGTAATTCAACTCCACTGAGCACCAGCAAGATCCCAAACACACTGCTATTCTTTCTCTAACCTCACCCCACTTCCAAATGTAACAGCAAGTATGAACAAATACCCTAACTGAACTTAACTCTTATTTATCAAGGCAGTTTGCAAAACTAATTATACTACTGGTTAATCTCCCAGTAAAGGTATGCATACGCACATGCATATACAATTCTGCCTATAAATTCAGAGATTCTTAAACTCAAAAATCTTGATTACAATCCCACAGTTAAGAACTGATATGTGGCTGCTAATCCAAGCCTGTATCTTTGACAGAATCATAAGAGACTTGTAGCACTGAAATGATGATAAATATTTTCACAGATGCATCCTTAAACAGTCACTGCTCTATGGGACCATATCTAAATAGGGGAGGTGGTGGTTGCCAGAAAAAACAACAACTAGCAGCCTGAGTGAATGTGGGGAGGATATTCTAGTGCTCATCCTCCTCATGTGTCCCTGAGAAGGTGCAGAAAGGTGAGAGGTGGCCAATGCTGCAAACTTTTCTGAAGCCTCCTTGAAAATACATCATTCTACATATAAACCTCCCAGTATAAGTCATACACTTGGTGCCATGGCAAAATTAGGAATTATCACAAGCTCTTGGCCTTTGGCTTACATGTAGTATAACATTTCAAATGTTGAATCCATAAGTACTAAAAGTCTTATGTTCTTAACTTCTATTCCATTTGTTGGCTACTTTGGGATTGAAAAAACGTGAGCCTCTAATACTCGAATCTCTTCTGCTGACCCTGCCCAGGAAATTACTAGAATAATTAGAAGTAGCCAAGGTGTACTATAACCAGATTTCTTTCTTTCTTTTTTCTCTCTCTTTTTTTTTTTTTTTTTGAGATGGAGTCTCACTCTGTCACCCAGGTTGGAGTGCTGTGGTGTGATCTTGGCTCACTGAAACCTCGGCCTCCCAGGTTCAAGTGATTCTCCTGCCTCAGTCTCCCTAGTAGCTGGGACTAAAGGTGTGTGCCACCACGCCCGCCTAATTTTTGGTATTTTTAGTAGACATGGGGTTTAACCATGTTAGCCAGGATAGTCTCAATCTCGTGACCTTGTGATCCACCCGCCTTGGCCTCCCAAAGTGCTGGGATTACAGGCATGAGCCACCACATCCAGCCAATTAGATTTCTTAATTTACATATTTATAACTGCTTTTATTAGACAGTGATTATTTAATTCAAATATCATCTCTGGATTAATCCTTGAATCTCATTCAGAGTCACCAAATGGGCTTAGCTAGCTGGGGAATCATTTCAGGCCAAAAAATTAAGCAATGAAAACTTGTGGAGGATGAAATTGGTCAACTATTTACATGTTCTGATTGCTTTTGCTTAAGGCTACAAACCAGCTTCATAAAAAACTTCCCCACACTAATGGGCCAACCTTTTCCCATAGCATGTGCGTCACTGCCATCTCTCTCCAGCTTTACTCCCAGGAGGCTCCAAGAGCACAGTATCTACACTCAGTAAATCCTCATGAAGACTGACCTGGGTTCTAGCATACAAAGTTGGGAGAAAAAAAGCCATGTCCAAATACCTCTGGTTGTCTGCTTGAGTTTTATTGGCTTAGTTTATAATGGATACTCATATTTACTGAATGACTGAGTGAGCAAACCAACTTACCCAACCTGCCATCTGATTGTGAAGCTGAATGCAGCACCATACTCCCTAGCAGAGGAATGAGGGCCAGCACTCCTTTTCATAATTGCATGCAGAAATAACAAACCCCAGAGAAACTGTTGTAAATACTTGGATCTTTCCTGAACTATAGTTTTAATATGTTGTAAGAATAATAGCAAGAAATGCTTAAAAACATACATGAAGCAGTTATGTTTCAAATCTGTAACAGATCACTTACTCAATGCTACATGACACAACAAAACGGTGTCCCAAATGAAAAAGAGGAAATCTGTTTAATCAAACCTTCCCTTGGTCTGAACAAAACAGTGATTTTCACTTCATTCCAGTTATGTTGAGGTTTCTCCCAAAGCACCATGCCCAATCCCTCCACCATATCTAATCAGTGATGCAACCTCACACTTTTAATGAACTCTCAGGGTTGCACAGAAAAGTACATGCTTCCTGACAGATAAGAGTTTTTAAACAGAGTGGTAATGTAAACCCTGCTCTTCTCTTATTACAAAGGAAATGCTTCTGTAGCTGAGAGCACTCCAGTGATGCACCTCTACAAAATACAGCAAATGACCTCTTCACTTGTGATGCAATCAAAGCAGATTAAAATCATGGCATTTAACAGCTCTTCAGGGGGAATGGCAACTGGACACAAAAGTAATAGTTCCAAGGAGGCACATATTTTATGAGTAAGCACAAGGATTAAGAGCTTGTAGAAAAAGAGAGTCACACATTTTGTACCGTTCTATATACTTTGCATTATGGTTGGCAGTCATCTCATAAATCTCTATTATTGACACAAAGAGGTTGAGACCAGGAGGCAGAAAGACATAAAAAGGATTAGAAAGTGGACAGTATAAGTCAGTAACTCTTTTCATTAATGTGACGTGAATTTGTCTCACTGTTCCCAGAGTTTTCCCCAAACATAGTGAAAGTTGAGGGCTGATTTTTAATTAACATAGTTTTCTCTTCCTCTAAATTTTGCGGCTATGGTCAAAACGGTTTAAAACAGAGCAAAACTGGTTGGTTTTCTTTCCCATTATTTTTCAAAGCAACCCAGTCATCCCCCCACGCTTATCACATTTTACCTTATTATTTTAAAAAGAAATATAATAATCTATTTTCTTCCTGTCCACATGGATTGGATAATTCAATCCTCAATGTGCTCATACATCTAGACCTCATCCTATCTTAATTGATTTCCTTATTTACGCTCAAACACTGTCAAATTTTAATCTTTCCCTCTAAAGGAAGTACTCTGTGCAGTTGTCAAATGCATCACTGAGTATGTTCCTATCATCACCCTCAGTTTCCATTAGGGTGCTAATGATGACTTCTCAGTACTGGAAAGACTGGTGAGTGCCCATGAGTTACGGCCTCATTGCGCGAACTCAGTCATCATTTGGATCGCAGTTGCAAACTCTTTAGAGCCTGACACCATTTACCTGTCTCTGAGAATCACATTCATCTATATGCCACTGCACAAAAATAGCTTTCAATTTAAAACTGCTATGAACTAGAATAATTGGCTTAACCCTGATGTCCTTATGATTACACTGTCACATTAGAAGATGTACTTTAACTATTTCTTTGGTATGACTTCTGATCAATACATGATAATGATACAACACCCATTCTGTCTGAATAGCTACGGTGGTCAGGGTCACTTCAAGCCTGGTAGAGGTGTTTTTCCTTTTTTAAATAATATTATTGGTGACATAATTTTGCCATTTGAAATGTCTAATACTAACACTGATTAAATGGTGACATTCATCTCAGGTTGGTTGCTCCATTCAAACCACCAATCTTCATAGACTTTTTGCTTTTTCCCTATCTACTTTTGAAAAAGGTAATATCATTTCAATGAATTCTTAACTTTATTGGATTCATTACTCTCATTTGTAATAGTCTCATAACAAAAACAGGTTTCATAAAATGTAGACAACCTACTATTCTAAATTTTGTCCATAATACTGAAGACAGCAAGAAGAAAAAAAAAATAAAATGTACAGATCAAATGGCATGCTTGATGGCTTTTATAAAAAGCTAAGGGGCTTTGAGGGTTATAAGAAACCAAGTCCTGAGACCCACTTAAGCCTAAAGACCATTGTAATTTGATTGGTATAAAAAGAAGCGAAGCAGCTAATTTATGGAAAGTACACTATATGATGGACAAAGAAGGATGACAGTTTTAATCAACGGAGTAGCAAGGCTTTTTTTTTTTTTTTTTTAACTGTGTTTTATTTAAAGCAAAAACTTGAAAGAAACCAAAAGGGGAGTTCACAACTTTATTTCCCAAAATATAGACTATTTTCCGTCTTCGGTGTGGATGTACTTTTAAGTTCAGATGCCTGTCCTTTGTTTTTATTATGAATACTCTCATCATCAAAGAAGAGTTTAAAAAATAAGGAAAAATAAAAACAATTAATTTTGACAGCAAATGCCTTCACATGAACTGTTAAATACACTTTGAAGACAGTCAGCAATGAGAGCTAGAGGAGGGCTGCTAACAATGCCTATATTTAAAATCTAAATTTCAATTATCTGCTGTATTTACAACACCATACGTTACAACGTGCCAGAAGGGATGGCTTAGTGGTCTAAGCATCTGGCTTGCAATTGCTATATTCCCTGAATTGTACAATTTGATTCATCCCCTAGTTTTTGTAGGGGCTGGATATGCAGACGAGTCACACTCAATCTTCTGGGCTTAGTCATCCAGTGGTGAATTTACAGTGGTGGGGGAGCAGGGACCTGGCCCTAAACCTTTGCTTCTCTAATAACTGCATCAGACCCTATGTTGACTGGAAATGAATTTCTCTCTCCACTCTTTCAGGAGTACCTCCAAATGTTTCCCCCCATTCTCTCCACCACTGTCATGAAACATATAAAGTAGCAAGGGATTAATTACTTTAAAAACATAACAAAAATACCCAATAACCAAGATGCAGTCGGAAGTTTTCAAATCACATTCACTGTGAAAAAAACCGGTGGAGAAGCAACTCAAATCAGGCAGAACTAGGTGTGAACGGATGCCTTTGGACTCAGGAAATACAAAGAGACCTTTGTAATTGCTCCCACATAAGCCACATGTTTACTTTCTTTCACATGCTATGTGCATCTTCATGGAAAATAAAGGGGCCACACGAGATCCCATTTAGAATGCTCCTGTCATATAAATATGTCTGCACTATATGGCTTTCCAAAGAGATGCACTTCAATACTCATTTTGTAAAGTATATTATTTCTGTAATATTTACTGTCACCTGGGGGAAAAACCAGTAGGGCTTGTTGCTGTCTTCACTAAAACAACAAATTAATTGAGATTAGAAATGCCATCATTAATTAGGCCAGCTCTCCTTCACTTGAAAGGCTGAAAACTTTACTGAGCAGTAGTAACCTGCACCTACTAATAAAGCTATGCGACTAATAAAGCAGGATGTTCTTGCTAGCAACAGCATCACCACAAGATCCTGAAGGCATTAAACTTGACCTCTTATTGTGCCCCAGCACGCTCTCAAGGTTCCTTTCTGTAAGGAACAATTCTGACCACATTTTAAAGCTTACTTTGGAAGATACTGTCTTACATAATGTAGCAGAATGATAATAATTTGCAACAATGTAGCCCAGTCATTCATAAATATGAGAAAATAATGAAAAGATATATTGATATATTTCTTCCTCAAATAAATAGAAAAATTAAATACCTTTAAATATAAATTAAATGTAAATATATACCAAATACAAAAATAGCTAAAGGTTTTAGGGTCAATAATTTGAAGGAAAAGACCAAAAACAATTTAAATATGCTAACTTCAAGATAAAAAGTACAAAGAAGGTGAAAGCCCCAATGCTTATTGTTTAAAATACATAAATGTCAAGGAAAAACAATGAATGCTAACGTATGCATTTTTGGGGGGGAGATAAAGCTGGAGTGCAGTGGCACAATCTCAGCTCACTGCAACCTCCACCTACTGGGTTCAAGTGATTCTCCTGCCTCAACCTCCTGAGTAGCTGGGATTACAGGTGCATGCCACCATGCCCAGCTAATTTTTGTATTTTTAGTAGAGACATTGTTTCACCATGTTGGTCAGACTGGTCTCAAACTCCTGACCTCTGGTGATCCATCTGTCATAGCCTCCCAAAGTGCTGAGATTACAGGCGTGAGCCACCATGCCTGACCCATATATACATTTCTTCTTTAAAGTAAAAAATCATATCATGGATAATTTATAATGTGATATGAAACAATACTTTGTAATGGCAACAATTTTTACATAAAAATAAACTCACTTAATTTGTAATTAAAAGTATCTTGATTGAACAAGGATCTATTCTTTTTTTAGAAAAAAGTTCTAAAGATTTTCCATGTTTTAAAATGAAAGAATAATTAAAAACAGAAATTCTAAGACTAAAAAAATAAAACCCAGTGATCAGTGAATGTCTCTTATGAGACATATCTAACTATTACAACATTGAAAAAGAGCAAGATACATTAGTGATACTAACTTAAAAAAAACTTGTACTACTATCTTAATATCAGACAAAATAGACTTTCAAGAAAATATTATTTGGCAATTCAAAGGTCATTAATTACATAAAGAAAAAAGAACAATCCAGAGAAAGATATAATAAATTCCAACCTATGCACCTAACAATGCAACCTCCTAATATAAAAGAAGGATACAATTACAAGGAGATTGACAAATCCTGCATCATAATGGAGACTTTAATATACTCTCAATAACTGACAGCTACTACAGACTATTTAAACAGAACAACTAGAAACTTTGGTATAATACTCAAATGAACATAGAAAGTGGCATCTAATAATGTTTTTAAGCAAAGACATACAAGAAACAAGGAAAAAATAAGGAAAGGAATATACAGAGAAAAAATATGACCATATACTATGACATAAAACAACCTGAATAGACACTAAAGAGCCTGTAAATATACATCTTGTATCTTGTTCTATGACCATAGTGCAAATAAGATCAATAACAAAAAGAAAACTACTCACCACTGAATATTAGGAAACTTTTAAAGAAGTATGTTACCTAAACAACATATATAAAAAAAGAAAGTCACAATAAAAATTTAGAAACATGTAGAACTGTATCATGTTACATAACAACATTTTAAAAATTAAATGTTGGGTCAGGTGCAATGGCTCACGCCTGTAATCCCAGCACTTTGGGAGGTCAAGGAAGACAGATCATGAGGTCAAGAGATGGAGACCATCTCGGCCAACATGGTGAAACCCTGTCTCTACTAAAAATTTAAAAAATTAGCTGGTTGTGATGGTGCATGCCTGTAATCCCAGCAACTTGGGAGGCAGGCAGGAGAACCACTTGAACCAGGGAGGCGGAGGTTGCAGTGAGCCAAGATCACACCACTGCACTCCAGCCTGGTGACAGAGTGAGA
>NW_022436950.1:34165023-34193079 GCF_009761245.1 Sapajus apella
AAACAAAAAAAAAAAAATATATATATATATATATATATATATAAATTTAAAAAAATGTTTATTTTAAAAAAGAAAGACTGCAATAGGTGATAAAAACATCAAATGAAAGAGCGATGGTGAAGTATATAAAGGAAGGTTCAGGTGGCTATCATCCAAACCCTGTGCAGCAATAAGACATGTTTCTTACAAAGTGATTCAAGTAAGTCGTTAAGTTCAAAGCACCACCTATGAAATATCCTCGCTGAAAGCCTGATCCTGAATCCAGTCACATCTCTAGATCTAACTACAGAAAATTCAGGGAATAAAGAAACAATTTAGATAATACCATAATGCAGCAATTTGCTAATTCCAGAATTTTTTTTCTATATATAAAAATCTGGGTTATCCCTAAATTCTAAAGAACTAAGATAAAAAAGTACAAGGAAGAACAATTATACAATAAGAATGCAAAGAGTCATGATAGACAGGTGCAATGTGTAGGCACACTTTAAATTGTACTGCACAGAAAGTGGCCCTTAAATTTTTTTTGAGATATTAGAATAAGTTTTAATATGGACAAAGTATTAGGTGGTATAATTATTCACTACTTTTGTTAGGTGTAATGATGGCACGATGATTTTGCTTGAGAGTTTCTGTTAGGGATGTACACTGAAGTATTTACATATAAATGTGATGTTGGGAAGCTGCTTTGCAGTGTTAAAGTAAAATTATGAAATGGCAAAATAAACGAGATGGCAGCATGTTGCTGATTACGGAAACTAGTGGATGAGCTCATGGAGGTTCGTTACATTAAACTATTTTTTTGTATGTTTAAGATATCCAATAATAAAGATGTCCAAAAAAGTTTCTAAATCACAAAAATGGTGGAAAACACTAAAAAAAAAAAAGCCTAAGGAAAAGAAGACATGAATATAAAAAAATAATTTAAAAAAACCCAGAAAATACGGCCACATTTGAAATCATTAATTTTGAGGCCAAAAACTGTTTCCAAAAAAAAAAAAAAGAAAAGAAAAAGAAAAAGAAAACAAATAAGAATCAAATAGAAAAGCCAATGGTGAGACTGATACAGAAATAAAAGAGAAGGGGCACAAATAATATTAAAATCAAATATAGGCTGTCGTCAGGAATGTTAGGTTTTTTAAAATCAAATATAGGCTGTCGTCAGGAATGTTAGGTTTTTCAAACCACAATTTTTCCTTTATCTACCATGATGCTGATTTTTATAAGTGAAACTAGCCTATTGTTCCTTTTCATATCATTCTTCCTTTGTTTAAGACCAGATGAATTTCCAAGTAAGTTCGAAATATTTCCTCTTTTTTTCCTATTACTTTTGTTAGGTATAACGTGCTTAAAGCCACTTTTATGTTACTGAGGTTATATATCTTTTGAAGATGTGGAAGAGTACTACAATATAGCAGTTTAGCACCTATTCCTATTTTTAAAAATTGATTAACTTTTGGTATAATTACCCTTATGATTATGCTTCTTATTTAGGCCTTCAATTTTTCTTGGCCTGAAGATATTTATATTAATCTCATCTAAAATAAATTATCTAAGCTTTCACTTGAAAAAAGTAAAGAACAATTAAGAAGAAGAAAACAGTATACATAAGAATGAAAACCAATAAAAGAGAACATAAACATGTAACAGAAAACAAAATCAATGAAATCAAAGCTGATTGTTTTGAAAAGATGAAAAAATTAACAAATATCTGGACAGAATGAGAGAGAAGGCAAAAATTACAGTAGTGTCCTCTTATCTGCAGTTTTATTTTCTGCGTTATCAGTTCCCAGGTTTGAAAACAGATGAGTACAGCACAATACTTGGAGACAGAAAGTGAACACAAGCACAAGCATGAAAGCAAACACACATTTCCATAATCTTTATCACAGCTCATTGCAATAACTGTTCTGAGCGTTGCTAATCTTACTGTGAAAAATTTATAAATTATGCTTTATCATAGGTGTGTGTGTATACTACATAGAGAGTTCAGTCCTATCTTTGTTTCCAGGCATCTACTGAGGATCTTGAAATACATTTCCTGTGGGTAAAGGGGGACTACTGTATCAACATCAAGAATGAAAAGGGGAACAGACACCACAGCAGATTCCACAGACGATAACAGAGAAACAAAGGAATGATATTATTCATGCCAATACATGATAATTTATAAGCATTTGACAAAATTTAACACTCTTTATGATTTAAAAACTCTCAGCCTATTAGAAACAGAAAAAGCCTTCTTCAACCTAACAAAGGAAATCTATTTAAAAACTTAGAGCTAATATAATATTTAATGGCAAAAATCTCAATGTGTTCTACAAATATTGAGAGGATCGTGGGAGTATCTGTTTCACCATTTCTATTTAACAGTTTAATATAGGTCCTAGCATCATAGCAAAAAATGACAATGGCATAGAGACTAGAAAGTAATAAGTAAACCTATATTTTTGTTATAAAAAATAAATGGTGCTGGGTGAACTATGTATAAATATATTTTAAAATAAAAATGTAACTCTAGATTATGCCACAGAAAAAAATAAATTTCAGGTAGATTACAGATTTTAAAATAAGTAACAAAAATAATAATACAACTTAACAAAAATAAGGAGGAATATGTTTATCATCGGGGAATAGGGAAAGATATATTAACAGGATATAAACCCACTATCCATAAAGGAAAAGACTGACAGATTGAACTAGCTTAAAACAACTATTCATCCAGCACACCACATTGAGAATGAAAAGAGCAAGGCACAAGCAGATACCCACAACCCATGTTTTGATAAAAGCGTTGTTACAGAGAATAAAGAAAATCTACAAAGCAATGAGAGAGAAAAGGGATATGGAGGAAATCTAATAGAATTATGGGCAAGAGACCTATCTATATAAGCACTTCAATAAAGAAAGTAAACATATGGTCAATAAACATATGAAAAGGTGCTCAACCTCATTAATCCTCAAGGAAATAAAAACTAAACTTAATTTTATACCACTATATCACTACATACCCATCAGAATGCCTAAAATGAAAAAGACAAACAGTACCAACTATTGGTAAAGATATGCAATTCCTGCTGTCTCATACTGCTGCTGTGAGTGTAAGTTCACACAGCTATTTGAAAACTGGTATTGAACACATAGCCTTTAACTCAGTGTACAGACTTAGCAACACATGTACATCTGTGCACCAAAGATACTGCAAGATGCTCACAGCAGCATTATTAATAATCCCAAAGTGGATAATTCAAATATTCATCAACAGTAAAGTAAAAGATTTTTAGATAAAAATAACAGTGGATTTGTACAAATACAGCAATGAATCAAGGAAAAGTTAATGTAAGAAAAAGTATTCTTATTGTTTCCCTTTTCATATCAAGGAGTAAGAAATTACTGGCTAGGGTGGGTAAATCAAGAAACAGATGTTTAAGTATATTATTTAAAGCTATAAAAGCAACAGTTAATCTGAAGATGACCATTACCTGGAAATTACATATAACCAGAAGGAGAGCAGGAGAAAGGAAGATAGGAGGTAACCTAAGTGTAAAGAAACCCCTCATTTACAACAGCAGGTGATCACAAGTAGATAGGAGATAAAGCTCACAAATCAAGAGAAAGGGGAATACATGTAAAATTTAATTTGAAGTTTTATCATAGCCTCCTTAAAAATGTAAAAATGGCAAATGTGATCAGGGGTTGCCTGTGGGAATGAAATGGAATAGGAGCCAGGGAGGCTGATTTTTCATTTTACTTTTTTATGGTTTGAGTTTTGAGCATGTGGATATATTATTTCTGTAATAAAAATACTAGCTTAAATGTATACAGATAAAAAGCTCCAAGCAAGAACCTGAAGAGTTCTAATTCTATACCATAGCTCACCAAGTTGAACTTACTGAAAAATGGTTGATTTCTGGGTAGTTGAGTACAGAAAATATCTTAGAATCTTTAAATAAACATTAACTATGGTATCTGCCTGTGATTTTATAATTCATGGAGAATTAAACTCTTATAGCACATTAATTTTTATGTTAGCATAATTTTATTGTTTTTTGGTTAAGATAAATTTATGGTTTGTATTATCAGCACACATTGATCTACGTTGACTTAGAATAATATATTACTAATTTCTAAAACTTGTTCTCAGAAGGTGCTACAATCCCCTTTAAGATGTTTGTGCCCTCCAAAATTGTGTGGAAACTTAATCCCCAATACAACAGTATTAAGAAGTGTAGCCTTTGGGAGGTGATTAGGTTATGAGTGATCTGCCCTCATGAATGGATTAATGCCTTATAAAAGGGGCAGAGGGAACTAGCTAAGCCTTTTTTGTCCCTTTTGCTCTTTTGCCTTTCTGCCTTCGGTCATGTGAGGATGCAGCAACAGGGTACCATATTGCAAACAGAGAGAATCCCTTACCTGGCACCAAATCTGCTGGTGCCTTGATCTTAGACTTCCTTCCTCTAGCAATGTGAGAAACAAATTTCTGTTCTTTATAAATTACCCAGTCTTGGGTGTTTTGCTACGTATAGCAGCACAAACAGACTAAGACACAAGGTAATAATAAAATTGATTGGATTAACTTTTAGAGATAAAGTAATTTATTTAAATCATGGTTATCTCTTAAAACATATCATATAAGAACAGATCTATGCAATTTATTGAACCTACTTGTTCTGGTTATTATTGCTGCATAGCAAATCATCAGGAAACTCAAGGGTTGAGGGCAATATGTATTCTGGTTTACGTATTTACATCTTGTAGAGTTTGTGGGTCAGGGATTCAGGAAAGGCTAAGCTGGGCAGCTCTTGTTTGGGATCTCTTGTAAGGCTGCAGTCAGATGTAGACTCTAGCTGTTGCCCAGGCTCCACAGGTCTGGGCATCCAAGATGGCTCACTTACGTGGCTGGCCATTGATGCGAGCTGGAGGCTAAGAGGTCCGCCATGGCTGCCAACTAGATTGTCTACACATGGCCTTTCTAGCAAGGTGGACTCAGAGAAACGAAATTTCTCACATGGTAGCTGGTTTGTCCCAGAGTGAATGCCCAAGGGAATCAGAGGGAAGCTACAGGTGTAGCCTTTTCTGAACTAGTCTCAGAAGTCACACAATGTCTGCTGCATGCTATGATTTCCAAGTAAGTCACTGATGCCAGTCCAGATTCAAGAATAAAGGACATTAGACCCCAGCTCTTCACTGTCAAAGATTTTATTAACATGTTTCACAATCACCGCACTTACTCTATGGATTAAAAAATGGCATGAATTTAAGCAAAATATTGTAAGTTTAAATTAATGAAGTCACATTTACTTTAAATTTCTACCTTGATAGAATACTTATGTGAACCATAATGGATTAACTAGCATTCATTAAAGTGGTAAAGAGAGAGAATTACTTAGGAAAAAAAGTGGACCTTTGGTCCATCTTTAGAAAAGAAATACTCTTACTTGAAAATATAAAAGAAAAACCATACAATTAATAAAAATTATGAAGAATGGTGCTGCAATAGCCATTGAGTGAACCTACAATGTTAAATTACTCTGTCACATCTAATAAAAGGAACAAAGCTAAATTATAAATGCCCATTCAGAGTTTTGAATGCCTTAACTTGCTAACTAAAATTCTCAAGGCTCCTAATTAGTTCAGGTTAAACATTTAACCATGCAAAAGCACCTTTTCATAAATAAACTATACTTTACTCTTAATTAAATAAATCACCTTTTTGGAAAGCCATACAGACATAAACTGATTCTCTGGGATTAAAATCACAATGAAGTCATCCTTAATTATTAAGTCAAAAATCAAAGGGTAGCATTTTAATAATTAGGTAAGTTTAATTTGTGACAAATGCAAATAACTACTTTCCATTAAAAGAGACATTGAAATGATTATGTGTTCTATTCCTTTATAAATTTTCCCACCTCAACACAAAAATTCCTGTGGCCAACTGTCTTTTATTGTTTAAACAGGAAAATAAGGAGCTATGAAGTGATTAGCAGCAACACAGGTATCAACTGAATAGTCTCTTTTAAATGAGTGTTACTTCTTAATGCTCACGCTTTCTCTAATCAAAAAATCTCCATGGGTATATTTATCTCAAATATCTCTATTCTGCTATCTTTCAGTCATCTCTCTCACTGATTCTCTAAGAAATCAATGCACAATTTCCTTGGAAATAATATGTCATTAAAAACAAGATTTAGCGGGTGGGGCAGAAGGGTCTGTATTTTTGGCTTCTCCAAGTAACAGAAATCACTCACAGAGCTAGAGAATGAATGAACTTCATGGGCTGCCTCTAAAATCAAGCATACATTCATCAAGAGAAACTGCCAGCAAAATATTGAGAGTATCCTGCAAAAGGGTATGACTGAGTTGTTACTTATATTTTATTCTAGACCCAAGTTCTTAAAAATGGAAAAGAAAAGAAACAGAAAATAAGCCTTGAGTCATGAAACTTGAGAACTCAAAGGGAGGTTGTCTGACACCCTCAATTGATAAATAAAACCGATAAAAGCAAAACAAACCCAAGCAAAGTTCTGTAATTTGTTCAAGGCTCTAAAGGAAGCCAAATCCCTGGTCTTTCAGGCCTTTTCAAGCACTATGATTTTTGATATTTCTTAGAAATGACAATACTCCTCCCTCCCTTCCTCTCTACTCACCTGTCAATCTAAATCTTTATATATATATATGTGTGTGTGTGTGTGTGTGTATACACACACACACACACACATATATATATATACACACACATACATATAAAGATAATTAAGCAAACGATGTGTGATTGGTGGACTAGATTTAGGGGTAACTTTGTTGCTGTTAATGAGTTGCGACACAATGACTATTTCTCACAATGTCTTCTATGAGATGTTAGTGGATAGTGCTTATAAAAAGGATCCTGTAGTCAAATAAATTTAGGAAATAGTAGTTTAATCAGAACATTTAATTTGCTATATTGTGAACTCCATGGAGGAAATACAGTATGTAGCACTTCCAGATCTTATTTAAACTGTGATTATCTAGAGCAGCAGTCCCCAAACATTTTGGCACCAGGGACTGGTTTCATGGAAGAGGGCAGGGAAAATGGGATAATGGTTTTGAGATGAAACTGTTCTACTTTGGATCATCAGGCATTTGTCAGATTCTGATAAGGAGCATGCAACCTAGATCCACAGTTCACAATAGGATCCACACTTCTATGAGGACCTAATGCTGCCACTGATCTGACAGGAGCCTGGGTGCAGGCACGGTTTCCTTGCCCATGGCTCACCTCCCGCTGTGCAGCCTGGTTCCTAACAGGCCATAGACCAGTAGCAGTCCATGTCTCAGGGCTGGGGATCCCTGATTTAGAGAGCTAGCAATCTGTGGAACAAACTCTGAGAAGCTCTAAACTATATACAGTAAATCTGAAGTATGGTAACATTTAAAATAACATTTATTGAACTAAAAATAACATGGAATTCAATTTGCCGTCTCCTAGGATATGATCCTAAATGTGGAAAGGGTAATTAGCATAACAATAGACAATTTATTAACCAGAAGTTTTAGACACCATTGAAGTCACCAGCCAATTAATGGGATTGTCTGAAGCACTGGTGACCAATGCTTATGATTGACTTTAGTTATTTTCTTAGTTGCATGAATCTAGTTATACAAGAATTCACCTGTGGCTCACGCCTATAATCCCAGCACTTTGGGAGGCCAAGGTGTGTGGATCACCTGAGGTCAGGAGTTCAAGACCAGCCTGACCAACATGGAAAAACCCTATCTCTGCTGAAAATACAAAAATAAGCCGGGTGTGGTGGCACATGCCTGTAACTTGTGAGGCTGAGACAGCAGAATCACTTGAACCTGGGAGGTGGAGGTTGCAGTGAGTCAAGATTGCACCACACTCCAGCCTGGGCAACAGAGAAAGACTTTATCTCAAAAAAAAAAAAAAAAAAAGAATTCGCCACTGACACTACAGTTAAACAGACAGTTTTAAACCTGCACTGTGAATCTAAACCTGTTCCTTAGAACTCTACAAAGCCAATACAAACAGAACCATTCTGAATCATGAAGTTAGGTAAAACTCAAAGTTTAAAGAAATGAAAGTTGTCATAAGACACAGGATACCATACAAATTGAATTACTATGATGCTCACTGTTAATTAAAAAATAGTTGAAATTTATCACATAAGAAAATATATATTTTCATAGCTTTAAAAAATAATAAGCAGTGGTTCATTTTTTATTATGGGATATTTTACTAACATTTATTTTGATGAATATTAGTTTTATAAGTTTGAACATTATCATATTTAAAATTTGACCCCGACTTTGAATGGTATAATACAAAGCAAAAGTATGTATTTATGAAAAATGTTTAACCACAGAGGTCAAAGAAAATGTTACTTTTGGAGTGTCTTCAATATTTTTATGATTATATCAGAAAAAATGTCTATCAAAAATTCTTATAAAGGTAAGGAAACAGTGGTGAACATCTTTTAAACTGTTTCTTATGAAGAAATAGTAAGCATAGCAATAATGTTGCAACTTAAAAAACAGATGAAGTTTCCTGTCTTCTTGGAAATAAGTTAAATTTTAAACCCCCATGAGCATATAAGCGTTTCTTGATATATAATCTTGGATTTTCCTTTTCTTTTTTTTAGGGTAAATTAAAATGTTATTGAGCTAAGTTGTACATTCTATATATTAACTGTAACATAATTTTCATACAGGAGCATTTAATCATTGTATTCAATAATTCATCTCTTCACCACCAGCAGTGGAAAGAAATCTACAAATAAGTAATCAAAGTTGACTAGCACAAAACTTCTAAATTTAAGGGAGAAAAAAGTATAAGATAAAATTCATTGTCTAACTTTCTGGAAGCTCTTTAACACTGCTTCACTGTGAAATTTGGTGTGAAATACCTACAGGGCTGGAAGGGTTGGTCTCATTACAATACATTATGTACAATCCCCCATTTAAAGCCATTTCAAACTATAAGTAGTAATGTTTTTAAAAGGTCATCCTATATGGTTTTTATTCTAGTCATAATAAAAAATATTTATTAATGAGTTTGATTTATAAAATTACACCCATTGCAATTTTTGCCTATGGGCACTACAACAAAGTTAAAAATATTCAATGAGCTACAGAACAATTAATTATAAAAGCAGTCAGCAGCACCACTAATCACAATTATTTGGAAACAATATGCCAACAATGCAATTTAAACTGATAGTGGCTCATTTAATTATATTTTGATCTACAATAACATATGTCTAAATGACCTAGGAAGATACGGGGTCTTGGAAGATTGTTATTAAGGATTAAATTGGAAAGCTGGCAGAGTTTTTTTGTTTTCTTTTGTTTCTTTGTGCACATGAAACGGAAGGGGAATATGAGTCATTGGGTGCTGCCACTTACAGCTTAGAGAAAAGCCACACTATGAACATTTGTAGATTTTGTGATCTGCAATGATTGAAAACTCTACTACATCATAGCTGCTGCCAAGTTTTAATAAACCTCTTTGATACATCAGACAGCCATGATAACTAAGAGCTCACCTGATCACAGTATTTTCACTAAGAATGACATAGAGGGCAGAGCAACTGAGTCAGTACCATTTTCCATGAAGATAAGCTGCTGTTCATTTTGAACGCAACAGACAATAGATGACATATGTAGTTTTTCCTAATTAGTTCCATAAACTACTATTAAGTTCTCCTTTCAAATCCATCAAGGTAGAATTAGATGATTCCTTTACCAATTAGCAACTTTTAAAAGTTCAAATGAGGGGAAAATCACTGATACATGCAAATATATTACATAAGATATATAATTCTCAGCATGAAAGTTAACGACACAACAGCCTTTTCAACACTTTTTTGTAATTAATAAGCCTTTGCTTTTACTCAATTTGCAGATTAGCAAAATTATTTTAGAAAGTGACATATAAATCAAGCATTTTGACATAAATATTCTCAATACAATCTGAGCTTATGAATGAGAAGCTGTAGGAATAAACGGATCCAACTAGAAAAAGATACATTTAAATAAAAGAAGTAATGGATATTTAAAATAAGTTTTTTAAATGTTCACTAAGATTATCCATACAACAGCCTTACCATTTGTGTAATAGGACTGAAGTGCATTTTGTATAGATACTGTTAATAAAATAAAGAGGAATCTGTGTGCGCTAGGTTGCTCACATGTATGTATATCTCAAGAATAGCTTCATTTTGTTGTTTATAACCAGCAAAACTACAAAGCGTTAGGGATCATTGTTTATATTCCTTATTTGGAAATGTTTCAGGTTTTAAATTTAACATATCTTTCCAATAATAGCAACAGATGTCATATATGTGCCTAGGGCTTTTTAATGGTTTCGTGTTCTAACACTTTGTGTGAATTGAACAAAATATGGATAATCCTTGTCCTTTTAGGGAAAGGGGAAAAAAGCAACAAAGAAACCTAATCAGGTCTAAAAATGAGTTTATCCTACTTTGTACAAAGAAAACAGAAAGAGTCTGGGGAAGATAAACTAATTTCTACCAGTTTCTGCCTACCACATATACACTAACTCAGTTTAGATTGATTCGATAATGTCTCCAGACTTACTTCCAAGGTTACTATATACATTTGGACTATTTTTTCCCGAAATAATAGCATGAGATGAAATGTTGTCTAAGCTCCTTTTAATTTTATTTCAGTTTTATCTTGGTTTCTTACTTCAAAGCAAATAAGACAAGTTTTTTGATATCTTTTCAAAATTTACCGCAGCAGGACACCACCAGAACCAATCTTCTTTATATAGAATAACACAACTTTAAGTAAAAGGATGATGATTTTAAAACATATCCTGATTTACAGGAAAACTGCTGTTTACACGGGAGGGGAATAAAATAGCTCTATTTTATATTTACATATATTTAAGTGGCCCACTTTAATTCATAAAAATCACCATTTATTCAATTAGGATAATAGAAAGCTAATTGGAATAGTGACCAGAAAAACAAAGTCTTACTTATTTTCAACTAACTGACTTTTTGCTAATAATGTTTGTATTAAATTTCATGGATACACTTTAAGCATTTAAAAAATATATATTAAAATTTATAAAGGTGGTCAGGACTTAGGAAAACCACTTAATCCCTCTGAAATTTAATTTCTGCAGCTACTATATACCATATGCTGAGCAAATCAAAGCAAAACAGGACATTTCATCCTCAAGGAACTAAGGTTTGACTCTCATACATAAAATTTTAATTCTAATCTATCTCATTGCATGTTGTTTTTAAAAGCCTGTGTTGTCACTTTTACTAAATAGAATTAGTAATTTATTTTACTAAATAGAATTAGTATAACTAAACTAAAAACTATGGCCATAGCAAGTAACATGAATAATTTTTTAAACAGGAAATGAATGCAGTTACAGAGAAGAATATTATTTTCTTCCTCATTATGTTCAAGTTTTCTATTTAAAATAACTTTTAAAAAATGTTATTTAGTCCTTAAAATATCCAGATTAGGGCCGGGCGCGGTGGCTCACGCCTGTAATCCCAGCACTTTGGGAGGCCGAGGCGGGTGGATCACGAGGTCAAGAGATCGAGACCATCCTGGTCAACATGGTGAAACCCCGTCTCTACTAAAAATACAAAAAATCAGCTGGGCATGGTGGCACGTGCCTGTAATCCCAGCTACTCAGGAGGCTGAGGCAGGAGAATTGCCTGAACCCAGGAGGCGGAGGTTGTGGTGAGCCGAGATCATGCCATTGCACTCCAGCCTGGGCAATGAGAGCGAAACTCTGTCTCAAAAAAAAAAAAAAAAAAAAAAACAAACAAAAATCCAGATTATACTGTACCATAGTTGTGAGCCACTGATATGAGATAAAATTTAATTCTCTTCCTATACTTTAATAAGTAGCCTGGGCTGGGTACGGTGGCTCACACCTGTAATCTCAGCATTTTGGGAGGCCTCAGATCACCTGAGGTCAGGAGTTTGAGACCAGCCTGGACAACAAGGCAAAATCCCATCTCTACTAAAAATACAAAAATTAGCCAGGCTACAAAAATTAGCCAGGCGTGGCAGTTCATTCCTGTAATCCCAGCGACTTGGGAGGCTGAGACAGGAGAATTGCTTGGACCTAAGGAGGCAGAGGTTGCAGTAAGCCAAGATCACACTATTGCAGTCACTCCAGCCTGGGCGACTAGAGCAACACTATCCCCATCAAGCTACCAATGACATTCTTCACAGAACTGGAAAAAACCACCTTAAACTTCATATGGAACCAAAAGAGAGCCCACATAGCTAACTCAATTCTAAGCAAAAAGAACAAAGCTGGAGGCATCATGCTACCTGATTTCAAACTATACTACAAGGCTACAGTAATCAAAACAGCATGGTACTGGTACCAATACAGAGATATAGACCAATGGAACAGAACAGAGGCCTCAGAGGCAACACCACACATCTACAACCATCTGATCTTTGACAAATCTGACAAAAACAAGCAATGGGGAAAGGAGTCCCTGTTTAATAAATAGTGTTGGACAAACTGGCTAGTCACATGCAGAAAGCAGAAACTGAACCTCTTCCTGATACCTTACACTAAAATTAACTCCAGATGGATTAAAGGCTTAACATAAGTCCTAATACCATAAAAACTCTAGAAGACAACCTAGTCAAAACCATTCAGGACACAGGCATAGACAAGGACTTCATGATTAAAATACCAAAAGCCAAAATAGACAAATGGGACCTAATTAAACTCCAGAGCTTCTGCACAGCAAAAGAAGCAATCATTAGAGTGAATCAGCAACCAATAGAATGGGAAAAAATTTTTGCAATCTACCCAACTGACAAAGAACTAAATCTACAAAGATTTATATCCAGAATCTACAAAGAACTAAAACATATTTACAAGAAAAAAACAAGACCATTCAAAAGTGGGCAAAGGATATGAACAGACACTTTTCAAAAGAAGACTATATGAGGCCAACAAACATATGAAAAAATGCTCATCATCACTGGTCATTAGAGAAATGCAAATCAAAACTACATTGAGACACCATCTCATGCCAGTTAAAATGGCAATCATTAAAAAATCTGGTGACAACAGGTGCTAGAGAGGATGTGGAGAAATAGGAACACTTTTACATTGTTGATGGAAGTGTAAATTAGTTCAACTATTGTGGAGGACAGTGTGGCGATTCCTCAAGGATCTAAAAATAGAAATTCCTTTTGACCCAGCAATCCCATTACTGGGTATATACCCAAAGGACTATAAATCGTTCTATTATAAGGACAGATGCACATGAATGTTCATTGCAGCACTGTTTACAATAGCAAAGACTTGGAACCAACCCAAATGCCCATCGACGACAGACTGGACAGGGAAAATGTGGCACATATACAACATGGAATACTATGCAGCCATAAAAAACAATGAGTTTGTGTCCTTTGTAGGGACATGGATGAAACTGGAAACCATCATTCTCAGCAAACGGGCACAAGAAGAGAAAATCAAACACCGCATAGGAAGGTGATGAACAATGAGAACACATGAACACAGGGAAAGGAGCAACACACACTGGGGTCTGTAGTGGGGAACTAGGGAGGGACAGCAGGAAGTGGGGAGTTGGAGAGGGATAACATGGGGAGAAATGCCAGATATAGGCGATGGGGAGGAAGGCAGCAAACCACATTGCCATGTATGTACCTATGCAACAATCTTGCATGTTCACATGTACCCCAAAACCTAAAATGCAATAAATATATATTTTTTAAAAAGATTGAAACTCTGTCTCAAAAAAAAGTCTAAATTATTTTCATTATAAAGTGCAAACACAAGTTTGTAAAAATTTAAGCAGTCTTCTAATGTAGAATTTTTGATCATATTATTTAAAAGCTATGATTTATTAAAGACAGAAATACCATCCTCAACTATATCTTATTTCTTTATAACAAGATGAATTAATTAAAAGTGTAAAGTTTGTTATTATGAGAGACTACATATGTTTATAAGATGAAATACAAATAAGAACTCAAAATTTACAGCTAAAATTTCAGTAAAGGTGAAAAATATGGATACCCTTTACAACTAAGAAGATTTTGCTTTATAGTACAATATTCCATTAATAATATACAGTATTCATTCTATAATAAAGGAGAAACTGAAAATTTTTTTCACAGCCTTCATCAAAAAAATCATTAGTGACTTCTAGAAAAGAGGCAGCAGAACAGTCTGAATGTAATACCACCTCTGATAAAACATATAGAAAAAAAAGAGTTAATCTATAATAGGAAGAGGAAATCTGAAAACCCAAGCTTGGCTCAACAACAAGGTAAACATCATAGTGGACCTGAAAAGTGAATAAAAGCATGAAGTAGTGAGTGGGGCCCAAGCCATAGACTTGCTGGGCTCTGGAAGAATAGCTTGAGAGGTCCCAATGGAAGTCTAAAAAGAATGCCAGAATAATAAAATGGAGAAAATGGCAAAGAATCACCATATCTTAATTGTGGATAAATTTTCATAATAGAAGGAAGACAAGAATCTTCAGCTTAAAATTATACTCTAAGTACCCATCAAAGAAAACATTGAGAGTGAAAAACCTCAACAACAACAGCAACAAAAAAAAAAAAAGAGGGGGGAAAATACGTATCACCCATTAAGGAATGATAATAAGATTTTTATCGATCACAATAAGTGCTGCAGGTATTAAATAATATCTTTAAAGTTTTACAGAAAGGTAGCTGGCAACCTAAAATTTTATACCCAATTAAGCTAACATCCAAGAATTAGGGCAAATCAAAGTTATCTTCAGAGATTCAAGTAGCTGATTTTTCACATATTCTGGCTCATAGATATAATCAAGGAAGCACTTTAGCATTTTACAAAAAAAGCTAATTCAGGGAAAACCTGAGTCACACTAGCACAAAAATTGCTCAAACGGTTAAATCTGCTTAAAATGTTAATGACCAGTGTTTTGTGGGTTCTTTTTTTTTTTTAAAGATAAACTTTGGATCTGCAGACCACAATGTGAGCATACCAACAAGTAGAGAGACTGTGTAAAAGTGGCAGTTATGTTTAGGAAGACAGAAATTCTGGATAAAAAATATTTATTTTAAAAATTACTATGTATGCATCTCTGTATATACACATACATGATACACTATAAAGTGAAAAGATTTTTTATTTCAAATGACTGTAGATAATGCTTTGATGGTAAATCTTTTGTTGTCTGTACTAACAGCAGTGCTGTTATTTAGAAACATTTACATTGTAGAATAAACCCAGGCAGTACTTACATTGAAGTTAATAGCATTCAAGACTCTCAAGGTAAAAGAGAAGCAATGAGAAAATCAAAGAAATTAAACTCAGTGATAAAACTGAATTATAGATATTGATTTCAACTCAAGATTTTAAGCGTATATATTCAAATATTTTCTCTAAGTCTGGCCAGAACATGATATAGAAGTAATTTATTCTCAGGAACAAGGTGCACACCTAGGACCAGAGTTTGGTTTCCAGGACCATTCTCTACAAATCTTTGACGAGAAGACTGATGACAAGTATTGGGCAAGAAAGTTATATAGTGATCTCGGGAAATCTTGCTGTTCCATAAAGAGAGGAATCTTGTACAAAATAATACAATCATGTCAAAAATCCAGAAGCCAATCTGAAGAGGCTTCTACTTACCAAAGCTGAGACATTAGAAAGAAAGATCACAGGTGATTTGCACACATTGCAATTATGAAAGACTGAGTTCATAGTGATACTCAAGAAAGAAGCCAGAGAAAACTCCTCTGTCATCATTTGACACTTCTGTGAAACAAATTTACTTTGAAAATTGGCCATTTAATGCCACAAATTAAGTGTTTGTTTTTTTTTTTTACATTGACAGTATGCACTTTATTTCCAGGTAATCAAATGGCCCCAGTTACAGAAAGCTATGTAAAGCATTACATTATAAAGTGCAAGCAAATGTAGAAGAAATGAAATAGTTAAAAACCTATTACAATGTAAAACGTAATGAAATTATTATTTCAACATAAAATTGCTAGTTATAAAAAATATTGACAGTAACTGGACATAGTGAAAAAGTTCATAAATGATTATTTGTTGTTTTAAGTAGAACAAATCTATGCTTGCAATGGATGGATGAGTTTGTCACTTTACCGCAATAATCAAATTTAGGTTACTAATGGTGAAAAACAAAACAAAAATGTATTATGTGTCTTTTGATCTTATACAGGTATTATTATGTATCACCTGTGACATAATATTGCTAAAATGTTTAACTTACATTTAAGCAAGCCTTTAGATACGACTTTCAGTTAACATAACCTACAGAGACGAGAGGAACAATTCAAACAACTTTACAAGGAAGCAATCAAATTCATGCAAAATGACCCACTCAAAGACAACTCTGGTTTTCTGCAAGTCACTGTCATGAACAAATATTACAGAGATGTAAAAGACATTGCAACTACATGTAATATCTAGTCCTAGATTAAATCCTGATCTAAAAGAACAGGTAGAGAACAATTGGGGAAATTCTAATATGGATTAAGTATTAGAGGCTATTAAAAACTCAATTTCATGGGGCATGATAGTATTAGATTTACAATATTAAAAAAAATTTCTCTTTTTAGAAACATATTTAAGTTTTAGGGGTCGCATGTCATAGCTTTGTCTTGCAAGTCGGGTACTTTGGTAGAGTTCTCACTCAGCAACAGGGCCGAGGATGGTTTCACAACCACATAGCAAATGGGTTAAGGAACAAGCTTGGAGAAATTTAAGCCAAGAGGCCAGAAGCGGAGAAAGTATAGATTCCTTGATCCTTCTAGTGACCACATGTAAGGCTAAGAAGGGACCAGGGTGTTCTGCTAAACATGCCATGGGTGGGGGTATCACAGGACACAGCCCACCCAAACTGTTACGCTTACTTTCCATAGGATGAGCATAAGGGTAACCTTGACAGTAGAATATTAAACAAGAATCTTGGCATGAGGCAGTGTATAGATAAAAGCTCTTTACTGAGGTGCTCTACAAAGGCCAGTTGCCGTGCACCTAGAGATCTTTGGGACAGTGGGAATTTTCTATGCTTGCTGCTGATGCCAGGGAGCCACTGGTCCCTTGAAGCTGAGTTTAAGTGCAGCTCCTTCCACTTAGGGTGAGGGTGAGGGCTCTGGTCCTAGATAGCTTATTTTTCAGACAACCCAGGGTAAGACCATAGAGTTGTTTCAGTCAATTCTGCCTGTTGTATCACAGTATTTACAATCTACTTCAAATTTCTATGTTATGAAATAAAATGTATGTATGCTAAAATTTATGAGTAATGAGCAAAGAATACAAATAACATCTATAGATTTTAAACAAAGAAAAAAAAGGTGGGGAAACCTGTCACTTCAATGGTAGTCAGAAACAAAACCAAACAGATCAGTAATTACAATAAATCTAAAGAGATTAATCTATTTAAACATATAGATTATCAGACTTGATTTTTAAATACAGTCTACCTACATGTGCCTTACAACAGACATGCCTATGGTAAAACCACACTGAGAAGTTTAAGATAAAGGGATAGAAAAATACACAGGAAATAAATCTAACCAAAACAAACAAGTAGTTGCAAATATATCGTACAAAATAGGATTTAATGAAAAATTACTAATATGGATAAACAACTGTAGACAACTAAAAACAGCATCAGCACACTTAAGACATTACCTCAGAAAACTAAAAGCAGAATTTGACAAACCTACAGTCACAGTGGGAAATTTTAGTACATTTCTATTAGACGAGATCGGGTGCGTTCAGGGTGATATGGCCATAGACAGTACATTTCTATTAGAAACCGACAGAGTAAAAGAAAAATAAAGTTAGGTATATCGAGTATTTGAATAACAAAATGAACAAGTTTCAGGTAAATATAGCAAAAAGTAGGAGATGTGCTTTCATTTTAATTACACATTGAATGTTACAAAAATTAATCATACACTAGATCACAAATACCACCACAAATTTCAAGAAATCAGCATTATATGAATCTTTTGATCTGTAAACAATGCAATTAAATTAGCAATGGGTACAGAGTCTTACTTTCAAAAACTTTAAAATATACTACTAAATAATTCACAGGGTAAAGGGGAAGTCACAATAGAAATCAAAGCATTTAAAAATGAAAGGCAAATGAAAATATTGTGCATCAAAAATTAGTGGGTGCAGCTACAGTAGTAGCTGTACTTGGATTAGAAACAAGCATATTTAAGTGCATTCATGTAAAACAAGAAAATAGAAATAAATGAGTTAAGCATACAAGCAGCTAGACAAAACAAAAAATCTAACTTCATTCTTTCTCTATTCTTACTCTACTTGAAACTAAAATAAAGGAAATAAAAGCGAAAGCTAATAAACTGGAAAAGAAAGAAAGAATAGAGGGTATTAACTAAATCAAAAGCTATTTCCTTAAAAACAATTTTGTAAACTAATAATATAGACAAAAACTCTACTAAGATTAATCAAAGAGAAAAAAGTTAAAAACAGAAAATGTACAAATTAACAATACATAAAGCAGAGATTACTTTAAAATCTTAAGACTATGATACTACATTTGAAAATAATATAAATAAATTTCTGGACATTTTAAAAATGAGCAACACACAAAAATTCATCTAGACAAAACAGAAAATCCAAATAAGTCATCTTCTCCTATGCCCCGCCCCATCCCCAAACAAACAAACAACACATACTCACAGTCCCAGACTGAACGGGTGAGTTTATGGAAAATATAATCCCAATGCTAAACACAAATTGCTTCACAGAATGGGAGAAAACTCAATCAAGTTTCCCTGCTCATTTTGTGAAGCTTACATAGGGCAAGTGAAGCATCAATCTTAATTCTCTAACTAACCAAGGACAATGCAAGAAATAAACGTACAGAACTATCTCAGTTATGTGGATTATGTCACAAGTGAAATATTTGCAAACTACATTCAGCAATATATAAAACAGAATGCATCATGGCCAAAGATGCTTCATAAATGGCCATAGACATGCAAGGAAGCCTGCGTATTAGAAAATGTATTCATGGAATCACACTGCTCTCAGTGACAAAAGAAGAAACATCATCATCTAAATAAACACAGAAATAGCATTCCCTAAACAAAATTTATTATTTTAAATGGCACTAAAATAATTGATTTTTTCATGCCAAATAATCAAATTAAAATAGATCCACACTTACCACTTAAAAGTGTATAGATGAATTAAAGGCTTACATTCCAACTTTAAAAAATTAAGAAACACTCTGACTCATTTTCGAAATTTTCTTTAAACATATATACAATAAAATTGATATTCATAAATACTGAAATTTAAAATTTATCTATAACACAAATTAAAATTAAAGAGACAGGTATAGGCTGGGTATCCTGGCTCACACCTGAAATCCCAGAGCTTTGGAGGGCTAAGACAGGAGGATGGTTTGAGGCCAGCCTATGCAACCGAATGAAACCTCTATCTCTACAAAAAAATTTTTTTAATTAGCCAGGTATGCTGGCATGCTCCTGTAGTTTTAGCTACTGAGGAGCTGATGCAGAAGGACTGCTTGCACCCAGGAGTTTGAGTGTGTTACAGTGAGCTAGGATTGTAGCATTGCACTCCAGTCTGGGAGACAGAGTGAGACCCTTTCTCTGAAAAACAAAAACAGAAACAAGTTATGGACTAGGGAAGATATTTCCAATGCCTATAAACCAAAAAAAAAAAAAAAAAAAAAAAGTAAAAGTAGATGCAAAGAAATATTTGGCGACCAAAGAAGAGTGTCAGTTTTTACTGAGATAATTTCATCTTACTTCCCTTTCCATGCGATCCCCCAGTTTCGTTCAGGAGTACAACCTCCCTTCCCCTCATGCACTGCGTGGGATTCAGGGGAAGCTGGCTCCAAGTCAGTTTCAACTCTTCCTAGGTATTTTTGGCTACTTGAAAGAGATGATGAAAAACTGAAAATAAAAGTTATTTAGATGATAATTTAAATAACTTGATGATTTAAGTCACCAGTTATTTAGATGATTTAAAGTTAGAAAAAAAAACATCAAAATGAAAAAGAAGCAGAAAAACATGTTTCCTCATTACAAATTCACAGATTGAGAATTAGGATCACTGATAATTTCCAAATGTGTTACACCAATTTATATTCCTATCAGTTTCCATGTGAGAGCTCCCGTTTTAACCATACCATCTTTCTCATTTTACAGATGAAGAAACTGTTCCTGGTTAGTTAAGTAACTTCTCCAAGACCACACAATTCAGTCTCTAAGCTTACACCAGAAGGCAGGGCTGCCAGTGGTCAGACTACAGTATACATTTGCTGCTAATGAACACATTGTATTTTCAACTCAGGTAGAAATAGCAAGAATTATCTGTGGTTTAGAGTTTTCTGCTTCACTGCTTCCTCTGTCAGTAAGACCTTCCATGAGTGTGAGAATATCGCTAACTTTCAGGAAAAAAGTCACCTATCTTAACTGTTTTACCAGAAGCAATTTCTTTTGTTGTTTGATATTAACCATACGACCAAATGTCAGGACTCCTGCCAGACAAAGAAATGCTAAAAGGGTGGGTTGTTCTGTTCAACACAATCAGATTAAGATTAGTACCTCAGCCAAACTGGGAGCAGAAAATATGCACAGGGTGTGTCAGGGGGAAACTTTATCTGTTTTTGTATTTGGTGAATGTCAGTTAGTTACTTGAGATACATTAACTTTCCCAGACCCAAGAGGGTCTGTGTCCTAACTTACTTCTTCCGTGTCCTATATGAGACATAATTCCTTTCCCTAGGGAGATGATAAGGTTTTGTTGTTTTTGCTGTTGTTGCTGTTGTTTTGTCTACCTGTTCAATGAGGCTGATGGTAATAATGACTAAATGGGGACTGTTTTAGTCCATTTTGTGTTCCTAAAATGGAGTTTCTACAATTGGGTAACTTATTAAAATATTTATTTATCGTGTGGTTCAGCAGGCTGGGAAGTTCATGGGTAGGACCCTGGCTTGTGGCAAGAGCTTCTGTGTCACATCATAACATGGTGCGGAAGGTTAAAGAAGAAGCAGACACATGCAAAGAGAGAGAAAACCCATGGGGCACCCTGGCTTTACAACAACCCACTGTCTTGGGAACTAATCCACTCTTGCAGGAACTAATCTATTCTCACCACAGAGAGAACTGAGTTACTACCACCAGAACAGCACCATGACATTCTTGAGGAATTCGCCCCCATGATTCAAACATCTCCCACTAGAACACGCTGCTATCCTGGGGACCAAATTTCAACATGAATTTTGATGGTAACAAACAAACTATAACCAAACCATAGCAGGGAATGAAATAAAAAATACGTGCTTATGGTTTAAGTTATGTATTATGTCAGGATATCTTTATGGCCATGTGAAATTATTCTGTTGAAACAAAAAACGTTTTGCGTTTGTGTTTTATCACTCCTTTCATCTTCAACAGAATGTCTCACTTTGCTTCTGGTTTTACAACTTCACAATTTCATGCACAATCCTACAGTTGTTTTTCACAACTCCAGTGTGCTTATTAATTTGTCAAATATATTGTAATCTTTTCACTCTGTCTGTGGCATCTCTGAATAAATTCATAAAGCTTGTGCTTAAAAGGGTTTCTTCCCTCTAAGCACCAATGCATAAATAGCTGACCTCATCTTCCTGTGCCTAAGCAGCTTGGCCTCTCAAGGTCAGGTCCAGCCTTTCTTTATAACCTCAATTCACTCCATGCGGTTATTACACTGGAGACTGCAATAACTAAAGGATACTTGTTTAAGATGCAGATTCTGAGACTTTGTTCTCAAAGATTTTGATTCAACACATTGAGTTGGAGCCCCCAAATCAGCATTTTTGCCAACTTCTCCGGTGTTTCTGAGGGAAGGGGTCTTTAATTACTCTGAGAAACAGTGCATTCAAATTTAACTCTGCCCAGAAAGGCCTTCCTCTACCCAACATGACTTACACATCTTTGTAGCTGTCAATTTGCTCACTGAATTTTTTATTCTTATCAAATGTCTACCTTTCCTTTAAAGTCCCTATCAAGCCATCTTTCTCCTTGAAGCCCCCTTGACCACATAGCACTGAGCTCCTGCAGCACTTGCTGCCATTACTGATTATTCACACCTGGCCTTGACTCTGGGTATACAGGTTATTCATACCTTGCCTTGACTCTGGGAACGTCTGCCTGGTCTACCACACAGTGGAAACTGGCGTTCTCCCACTGGCATCATATATCAAATGTCTTCAGAACATCCCCTACACCCTCCATTGCCATGATTGATTTAAAGTGCCATGGCTTGAGTAAAGTGGACAATCTGGGTCAATCAGACTTTTCTTCCCTAAAGCTTATGAAGGAATTAGTTCCTCTCTGCAGATGGGAAAACCAGAGTTCTTAGCAGCCACGCATGTTCCTCCGATTTGGAGGAAGCCAGTGGGCAGGTAAACACAATGAATTCTATGGAAGAATGAAGCAGAAGCAATTGCTTGGATCTCAGATTCCAGTTTTTCCTGATGCACAGCTGCATTTCTCACTTCCCAAAATGTAGATGTTCAATGCTCCCATGAATTACATGTACCATTCTCAAAAAAAAAAAAAAAAAAAAAAAAAAAAAAGTCCCTTGTTTTTCCACTGAATCATTTTAAACTGTATTTTGCCACTTGGAATTAGTTCTTAAACTATTGGCTTATAAAATTTAACCTGTGCATGTTCTCCTCAATATGATTATTAAGTTCCATAGGGCTGTTTCCAAAGCTTTGCCTCCAGTATCTTTTTAAGCTAATAGCAGAACAGTTTTACCCACTTCTCTTTACAGAAACTGGTCTTATGAAATCATCAGTGACTTCAAGGTTTGGATATGCATTTTCTTGATTTCCAAGCATGTCTACTTGTATCTTTTCCTACAAACAGATCCTGTGTTTTGTATGTCAGTTGGGAGAATATCTACCTGTTTTACAATCCAAACATGAAATGTAAGAATTATTCTTGACTTCTCTTTTATGTTCTATCCCCTTATCCAGTATATGTACATTTTATTTCCTAAATATTTCTGTCACTTATTTGCTTTACAACTAAACAATCTGACCTTAATCTAACCTCTCTATACCTCATTTCCCTACCAACAGAAATACAAATGGGACCTCCTCATGGGGGTATTAAGAGGATTTGATAAAATATATATTTAAAGCACTTAGAAAAATGACTGGCACAAAATAAGTGTAGTTGTGTTTATTTTATAATTATTACTGAATCAACTGCTGAGCTTACATGGATAAAGGAATCATGCTGGTAATTTGGGTGGTTGCCACCTGTGCCCTGAATTACAAGAAACTGCTAAGTGTTTTTCTATCTGCATCCTTTGGTCCTTGCAAAGATTAATTAATTGTTTATTAATTTATCACAACAAATTTATAAATCTAGAAAAACTCAAATTTTGACTATTTTTTAAAAATATAACGTCTCTTTTTGTATTTTTATTAATATATCATAGTCGTACATGTTTTGGGGGTGCATGTGATATTTTGATACATTTATACAATGTATAATGATCAAATTAGGATTAATATATTATATACTTCAAATAGCTAGAAGGATTATGATGTCTCCAACACAAAGAAAAGATAAATGTTTGTGGTGATAAATATCCCAATTTTTAGCTTTAAATGGTTACTTTGGTAGCTTTTGTAACTACCATCCCAAATATACACAGATAACTAAATGCACATTTGCAAATTGCTAAGAAAACACTGAGCAGAGGCAAAAGTTGAATATATATATAAATAATAGATTAATAAATAATACAATAATTTCTAAACAAACCCTCTCCCACACCCCCATTGCAACTATGTTTAAAATGAAAGAAGCTGACTTGGAAGGATGGAGTTTGAAGTATATTAAAAATGCAGAAATGTCATTATACTCTCAGAGGCCTGTATCTACTCTGTTTTATTTTGTTATACAGATATAGATGTAAGATATAGATAAATTCATACTGAATAAATTAAAATACATTTGTTCATTTTAAAAAACTGAGCACTGCAGAAGATACAAAAATATACTGTACGTTACCTTTAAATCACTTCATTATGCCTGTAATCCAAAAATATACTACACATTACCTTTAAAAACACTTTATTATGCCTGTAATTCTAGGACTTCGAGAGGCCGAGGAGGGTGAATCACAAGGGCAGGAGTTCGAGACCAGCCTAGCCAACAAGATGAAACCCTGTCTCCACTAAAAATACAAAAATTAGCTGGGCACAGTGGCGGGTGCCTGTAATCCCAGCTACTCAGGAGGCTGAGGCAGGAAAATCGCTTGAACCTGGAAGATGGAGGTTGCAGTGAGCTCTTATCATACCATTGCACTCAGCCCAGCCAACAAAGTGAAGCAAAAAACAAACAAAACACTGTATTATTTGCTTAGCTTACATGCTATCTTTAAAATCATTTCTCTCTGATAATTTATTCATTTTTTCTTTCTTTCCATTTGCTTATCAACTGCCTCTTTTATGCATTCTTTCATTTATTCAGCCTATCAATCAGTTATTAAATACCTACCACATGCTAGTGTTTAGCTGCAAAGATTAAAAAAAAAAATTCTCCATCCTCAGTGCACTTCCACTTCAAGGGAAGGAAAGAGACACATAAATGTAAGTGAGAGTGATTTGGATGTTCATGACAGAAGTATAAACCACTCTCTCTGGTCTTGGGTGGGAGTGGGGAGCAGGAACTGAGGAGGAAACAGGTAGCTCTGTGGGCACCGCAGGGCATGCCTCAGTCCAGGAACAAATGTGTGATCTGAGGGTACCCATACTGTGCTCTCTGTGACTCATGTCTGACTTCTGATACTTTGGTCCTATGTTAAATACTAATTCCTCCAATAACATTCTTTCATTATGATCTCAACAAATGTCTTGTCATACATTGCTTTAAAAATATTACATAAAAGGTACTGTATTTCTGCCTGGAATACAGTAGAGTTTCAGAAAAGACATAGAAAAAGGAGGCGGTATATTAAACTTGTCTTAACAAATGAGAAGGTATCTGCCCTGCAAACAAGTGAGGAAGGTGAATACAGACAGAGGCAGCAGGACTAGCAAATTAGGGAAGGGGGCTTCCAGAAGACTGCAGGAGATGGAAGGCATGTTTGAACCATTTGAAACTGCCTTGCTACTTAATAGTCTGTCCTTTCCTATTCTCTTCTAGGTTTTCAATTTTAACAAAATAATTATAAGGGAGATAACATTTCACATCAAGAGAAGAAAGCCAGAGTTGGGTTCAAAGTTTCAATATTGCCTTAAGAACTTGCCTTTGGAGGAATATATATATATATATATATTTTTTTTTGAAATTAAGAGAATTTGCAGGAGTCTCTATAAGCAAAAGACACTCAGTATGCATTTAATGCTCGACTTTGGAATCAATATTTTTTGCTAGCTGTGTGCTAAGTGCCTTCTGCAAATTAAAGCCAAAGCTGATCAAATTCAGCTTTCAATGCGGATTACTCTGAGACTTACTTCTATAGTCTATCTTATCCTATACCTTCTACCCATCCACGCGTGGCACAAATCCAACACACAAATGTATTTAACACATACATATAGTGCTTAACCATATGCTCTAATAATTTTTACAAATAATCACTCATTGATATCTCAAGACAATCCTATTAGTATTTTTATTATCATTACTTATAGTTGAGAAAAGTGAGACCAAAAGAAGGGAAACACTTGACAGAAATTGACCAGCAAATCAGTCAATGATCAAGCTAGCTTTGAACCAAGGAGTCATGTTTAGTTGGAGTCCATGTTCTTAATCACTCTAGCCTTCCACATCTCATGGTTCACACTCCCACTACCACTCGAGAACCTTAAGAAATAATAACCTTCAGTGACCCCGAGCATTTGAGTTCAAAGAATGAATCTCCAAGCTGAATTTCCCAGGTCATTATTTATTATTACTGTTTCCTTTATTCTACCTGTATCTTCTATAAACCCTCCAGGCAGTCTTGTTTGTTATCTGTATTTCTGGGATGGTGCCCAGCTTCCAGCAAAGTAACTTTGTCTCCCAGTAGAACTCACAGGAGATAAGTCATAATACTGATATCTGATGCACAACTTCATTTGGTCAAGCTCCAACCACAAAAGTCCCTTGAGGCTTCCCATGCATGCCCATGTTTTTCAACTAAAATTGCCTTTCTAGTTTCCAGACTAGAATCATGCTTGAGTTCTCCATACATGACCCTAGTGAAACCAGCATCATAATTGAATTTCTTAATATGGGATTCACATTCATGATGTTAGTTGAAAAGCTAAAAATAAAAGCTGTGGCTAGCTCTAGTTTTTGTAGGCATGCATATTAATTTAAATCATTTTCCTTTAATTATATTTAACACACATTGGAAATTTAGTAATTATAAAAGACCTTTAATTATCAACATTCATTATTATCACTATTATTAACATGTATTAAGCACCCACAGTGTGCTAAATGCTGTACTCAAGATAGAAGGCATTAACCTTGCAATTCCACTGTGACCAAGATAGAAGACAATCTTCCCCTTCCAGACACAGGACTAAATTACACTTGCTTAACCTGACAAAGAGTCAGTGGATGAGTCAGTGATAAAGCCTAGATTTCTTAACCGCTAGACAACTGAATAAACAAAAAAACTGTTCTAAAACTCTGCTGCTTTCAGCACATCTGAATCTATTCTTCTATAAATGTCTTAAATGCCTGCATCAAATTCCTTTGTGGTAGAAAATTTTTCTCCTTCACAAAGGTATCTAAATTGTGTAAACAGTCTGAGACTCACTGTAGAATATAGACTTTGGCATCAAATAGAACGCCATCATTTTTGATGGAAAAATAGTGAGTATAAAAATGATGAAATGACTTTTTTAGGAGGAGGGGCTCAAAGCCAGTTTATAAGCAAGGGAAAGCGGGGAATAAGAAGTTACTGTTTAAGAGTATAGCTTCCGTGTTGCAAGGTGAAGAGTTCTAGAGAGAGGTGGTTGTGATGAATACTCAACAATGTGAATGTACTTATACCATTGAACTATACACTTCAGATTGTTATGATGCTAAATATGTATATTTTACCACAATTTAAACAAGAGAAAAAAGTTTTTTTTTCTTTATTAATTTTATTGCATTTTAGATTTTGGGGTACATGTGAAGAACATGCAAGATTGTTGCATAGGTACACACGTGGCAGTGTGATTTGCTGCCTTCCTCCCCACACCTACATCTGGAATCTCTCCCCTTGCTATCTCTCCCCAACTCCCCACCCCCCACCGTCCCTCCCCTATGTCCCCCCATCAGACCCCAGTGTGTAGTGCTCCCCTCCCTGTGTCCATGTGTTCTTATTGCTCAACACCCGCCTATGAGTGAGAACATGCAGTGTTTGATCTTCTGCTCTTCTGTCAGTATGCTGAGAATGATGGTTTCCAGGTTCATCTTTTAAAAAAAGAAACTATGCCAAGTAATTAAAAACTATCCTGAATGCAGTGGAGAATGCTCAATGGTTTCAAGGCAGGAGATGTCTATAAACATACACACACACACACACACACGTGTGTGTATATATATATATATATATATATATGCATGTGTATATGTGTGTGTATATGTATATCTACATAGATATGTATGTGTATATATACATGTATGTGTATGTGTATATATACACATATATACATGTATGTGTATATGTATATATACGTGTGTATACAATTGTATATATATATGCACACGTGTATCTACACGTGTGTATATGTATGCACACATGTATATACATATGTTGTATATGTGTGTACACGTGTGTATGTGTGCATGTATATGTATGTGTATATGTATATATACATATATACATGTGTATATGTGTATGTATGTGTATATGTATGTACATATACATATGTGTCAATATGTATATATGTGTATATATGTGTGTATATGTGTACATAGATATGTATGTGTATATGCATATATACATATATACGTATGTGTATATGTGTATAT
>NW_022436950.1:34193089-34320055 GCF_009761245.1 Sapajus apella
AACCTTTAAACAATGCCTGTATTTTAGGAGACTATGCAAATAAAATTTTGACTCAATACATTAAGAAACTTTTGATATGTGCTCAAAACATGCTATCATATTATAACAATATCAATCACTTTGATATATTTTGGTCTTCATAAGAACATAGCTGAATGTCAAATTCGTGTGTGTGTGTGTGTGTGTGTGTGTCTTTCAAAAATTAAAATACACTGATTAAAGGCAGAGGAAAAGGAGACAAAAATTTCTTTAAGCAAACCAATCCATTTTGACTTTTGTTGCTTTAAGTATCTACTTTTTCCTTTCAAAGGACATTCCTTTATAACTTCTGCAACAAATGCTACTTAACCTTTCTTTGCTTAAAAGGTAGAGAGTTCTGTCTGAAAAATCTGTTGAAAAATATCAGGGCTATGTCAGTCTGAAAATTTCCAGCCAGTTTCAAGTTAAAAAAGATTTGCTAAAAGTAGCAATTTTTTTTAATGGTTTTAGTCTGTCAGAAGGCTTCGGATTCTCCAGTGCTTCACACCAGTTACTTCAAAACTAACTCCCTCCAGATGTCCCTATGATCATTTAATCAGACATCAAAAGCTGTATGGTGACAGGCTCTCATGCTGCTTATGAGGACGCTATATGTTTCCACAAGCGTAAAACACACACAGTAGCTACTTTTTAAAATGTGATTCATCTAAATCAGAACTCTGTTTTAAAGTACAGAGCTATTAGGAAAGGGGCCACTCTCCTAAGAAATAAAACTCTTTTAAATGTCTGTACAATGTCATTGTGTGGCAAGATTTTGAAAGCAGACACCAAAATGAAACTTTTATGTTATGAGAGAAAAAAGCGTTTATGTTATGAGAGAAAAAAAAAAAATCCTATCAGAAGACATTTCTATGAATCACACCATGCTCAAAGAAAAAAAAAATTCCTTTCCTCCCAATGCCAATTGTCTTGCTTCTTCTCAAGGTGAATTCTCATTAACCCTTTCCTCTTATGCCATCAACTTTTACTAAATGTTCACAACTTGGAAGGTACATATAGAAGTTCAGAACCTATGGAAAATACAGTGCATACCCTTAATTTTCACTTTACAATAACATGACTATATGTACTTTACTCTTCAGATTTAGGTAGTAGCTTTCCTCCAAAGCAGGTAAGGGTACATATTTATGCATATGTAGGCATTTATGCTGCTTCCTTTGTGTATGTGTGCATTTTAAAAATATTTCCTGATATTATTCATTTGACCAATGAAAAACGGTTATTGGTGGTTTAGACGGAAAGATAGCCTCATCGCATGACCAGTTATGAACACTGAGACATTAAAATGAAATTTAAAGTTGAACTCATACCAACCAACTTAATAATTCACATCTGGAACCCTAAAGTCACAGTTTGGATGGTTAAGTCCCTAAAAACAACTGGAGTTCATAGTTTCTCTATTTACTATTTCCCTTCCATTACATAAAATTTCTGAGGAAATCACCCACTATTCCAATAATTTTCTTAGGGTCACAGAGTTATTGATGCAATCAGACATCAGATTGGCCTTTAAAATAAAACTAAGCATCATCGTTACCAAATTTCAAACAACGCTGTCAAATTACATCTGCCCATATTGTGCAAGTGAGATTGAGATGTTTATTAGTGCTTTGCCAAGAAACACGTAAATGTTCCCATCCTTTTTAATTAATTCACATAACAGAAGTATTTTTATTTTCTTCCATATCAACCAAAATTAGAAAAATTTCTTAAGGTAGAAGGAATAGGAGGAAAATTTAGAAGGAGAAATCTTTAGAGGTAATGGTTATAAGAAATTATCCAGAAACTTCTAGTCTAATCAAGATTTTTCTAAATGTTTTGAACACAGTTATTAGAAAATTACAAAGTTATAACAACAAAGATTACAAACTTTATGGTTCTAGATTTGATGATTTTATCATCTAGTCATATATTTGTGATAACCTCTTAAGTGCCAGGCACTGTGCCCGGGGGCTTGAATACAAAATTGAATCCACTGGTTTGTGCCTCTGAAAAGCTCATAGTCTTGAAAAAATGCAGTCATGTAAACAAGTAGTTATATTTCAGAGAGATGACAGCTAATAGAGATACTTCACATGGCAATTTCCTTCAGGGGTTAGGGTGGCTGAGTCGAGTACCAAAGTGCAGGCTAAAGGCAAAAAAATACTCATTTTGATTACTAAAATTGTGTTATTTGATAATCTGATACATGCTCGCAGACTGCTAGGATTGTTTAACTGCTTTAGATGTGGTCTTCGTACCTAGGTTTAAGTTTCTTGAGGACAGGAACCATGTCTTAGGTTTCCTAGAAAGCATGTAGCAGAAATCTTGGGCATCTAAGTGATTAGTCAACTTATTCTGACATGAAAACAAAACCCATTCAGTTTTCACTATGTGCAGATCAAGGCTAACCAGCAAAAAAGACATGTCATGGTTACCTTTTTAATTTCTGCAATCACCTAAATAGTGATCCTTCTTTTAGACTTTTTCAGTGTTAGACTAAGACCCAAGAAGAAAAATTGGGAGCACACACCTGAACAGAGGTCACATTTCTTAGTTTCCTTGATTAGTCATGGTACAGACATTCAGGCAACCCAAATTTGTTTCAACATCTTCTGTGGAGATATAGTGAAAAACTCTGTTGCAGAGTAAATTGGGCTTTTGGTTTTTCCCCACCTGAATTTTGAGTCTTACAAGCATAACTGATTTTAAAATTAAGCAGCCTAAATTTGCCAAACCAAGTAAATACTTGGCCCCATGAAATATTGGATGGCAGCTTTATCTCTTAAAAACAAAGCCATATGAAAAACCATCATTGCAATGTGTCTCCAAGCTCTGGTCTTATCAGCACACAGTGTGAACAGCTGGAGTTACAAACACCAGAACTATTATTAAATCACTGTGTCAGGGTAGGGAAAAAAAAGAAAAACCTTTTTAGTTTCAGTATCTCTAAATAATGCAGTAATATATTACATGCTATTTCTCCCCCAACACCCCCCTGTGCCGTTTTGCTCTTCAGCATCCATCTCTCCTCTTTGGAAGACAATGGATAGAGCCTTCCTTCCAATACACATCAGTACTCACGACATTTATTTTGTTCCAGGGTTTCTATAGATACTCGATTCTACATCTCATGGACAGAAAAATATGATTTGGTCATTCAGTATGTTTGCTAAGTTTTATGTTGTTGTTGTTTTGTTTTGTTTTTTGACAGAGTTTTTGCTGTTGTTGCCCAGGCTGGAGTGCAGTGACACAATCTTGGCTCACTGCAACCTCCACCTCCCGGGTTCAAGTGATTCTCCTGCCTCAGCTTCCCAAGTGGCTGGGATTACAGGAACATGCCACCATGACTGGCTAATTTTTTTGTATTTTTAATATAGACAGAGTTTCACCATGTTGGCCACTCTGATCTTGAACTCCTGACCTCAGGTGATCCACCCACCTCAGTCTTTCAAAGTGCTGGGATTACAGGCGTAAGCCACTGCACCGGCCATATGTTGGATTTTGATAGTCAGCAACTGGCAACCCAAAGTTCTCTAACATCACAAAGGCAATTCAATTATTTTAACCCTAAAAGTCAAGCTATTCAAATTTCTCTGCAATAGCTCAATGGTTTCTTTCATATCTGAGGAAATTTAATTCGGGGGCAACAATGATGATAATTTCAATATATGTGACAAACATGGGAAATGTGAGACATACAAAAGGGTAAATCCTCAAATCAACACACCATAATATTATCTTAGCAAGACACAAAGAGAAAGCTGCCACTCACTGTAAAAATTCTCTCTTACTCGTAGCTACCTGCCACTATGCTCACTGAGAAAATATCAAAAACTCTGAAGAACACTATTTTCCCTTCTTGTCTCAGTAGAACACACAGGACAACTGGAAACACATCCCCTTGGGGTGTCTTCCCACCACTCATCTGTGTCCTTTACCCCCAGTCTTAGAATTGATAATAATTGTGTGGCTACTGACTAAAGGGTTATTTTGGGCCTCTCAATGAAAAAAATGAAAAACTTCTATTCATCTTAAAATCTTGAACTTATATACAAAGAGTTAAACAGGTGATAATATGATGAACTAAACTTAATAATTTAGTGCATATTTGCAGGGAGGAAGCGATAATTCTCTACTTCTTGACTTCTATCATTCTGCTCACTGTGAGAATTAGCGGCTTCCTTACATTATTTAATCTAACCCCCAAACAGTAGTTGATTTTTAGTTACTCTTTTAAAATCTGAAGTGATAGACTCTCTTTCATGAAAGACACCCCATCCCCTCGCTAAGGTTTAAAACTTAAGGGAATTAACAGACCCCTGAAATCTATCCGAAAACTTCTAGTTTAACAACCCCCAACTCTGTGAGCTTATTTTTTAAATAAAATGTATATATATCATAGACAGGGACTTTGGAAAGATAGGTCGATATTTTCTTTATTTTGGTGATGTAAGACAAGTAATGGTTTTAGAACAAACAATGCCATTCACTCTCTGAGAACAACCACAGTATTATAATTTTCAGGAATCCAGTTTTTAATTTTCTCACCCTGCAGGATCAATTTGCCTTAAGGGTTAAATTAAAAACTATAAACAGTCATTAAAACACAAAACAACCATGGTAGTTAACCGGATATTAAGAAGAAAAATCACATCTGTTTTAGAGTTCTGTTCCACAGCAAGTTTGAGAACATCAATTTCAAGAACCTGGTTTTATAGCATGCCCTTAAGCCAAGAACACCAGGTTACAATCAAGAAAAGGAAGGTAAGAAGTCTCACAAGCAGACTCTCACCAGCATATCCTGTTTCTAGGATTCTCTTTCTTCATTCAAAAGCAGTCAATAGAATTGGATTTGCTATTGCCTTGAAAGATAAATTGCCATTACTATTTACACATTAATAATTATCCTATTCTGATAATTAGGTAGGTTTACCAAAAGAGAAACAAAGAAAATAGCTTTCTTTGCTGTGTGTCTGGTGTTAAATAACAAATACTTGATTTACTGGCTTCTCAATACACATAGAACTTGAAGCTTGCAGAGAATCTGATTTTTCTAATTTAAGCCCCTTATAAAACTCCAACATGTCTGAGAGTGTACATCTTAAATAACCAATTTGTAATAAATTTAATCATCAAGAAAACAAGCGTAACTTTTGCAACTTTGCAAAAACACATATCTCTGGGCATCAGTGAAAACTTTTCCCTCTACAGTAAGCCTAATGAAGTGCAACTAAAAATAACAGTCATCAACTGTGGTTTTAAAGGCAATATTTCAACATAATCAAATGTGTCAAATATTCATCCTTACAGCTTCTTATGCTGTGGGTTATAAGTAAGTTTCATTTCTTGGGAATGATTGAACATAACCCACTTGGGGCTCTGCCATCTGTGAATTACTTATATGTGAACACTGTTTAAGAGATGGAAATTTTGATTGTTTTTTTCTTCCTGTGGATATTGGACTGAAATGTGATTGAACATGGCTTTTTAAGCAATTATTTTTCATATTAGTCGCTACACGGCTACATTATCACACACTCCCCACATTCACCACCACTTATCAAATCACAGGAATCAAGAATGGTGTAGCTGGAGTTGTGGAGGAAACACCAAGTATGAAATTCTAGAGATGGAAAAGAACATGAAGTCTCAGTGTCCATAGGCTCCAGGCCCAGGTCCTTGCCACAAGGAACCTCCTCTGCAGGGTGCCCGTGTGACAGTTGCGGTTGTTATGTTCCCAAGGTTTCCTTCAAAGGCTGCTTCTCTTATCAGAGAGTGAACAATGAAAGTGAGTACCGGACTATATATAGGGTGCCACATAATTTATCATCCATACATGCACGCTTCTGTGAGTTCATGAAGACACTATTAATAATTATGCCAGAACAACAGGCACTACCAGGACTTCCCTAGGCAAACCGAACTGCCCTGTTGCCCAAGAGATGATATGGAGCTCAAAGATCTTCCCCCAACAGACTCCAACCATCTCATTAATGCTATACCCAATTCTGCTTCTGTCTAGAGCTTCACTGTCCAATAAAACAGAGTAAGAACCACAAACAGAATTTTAAGTTTTTTAGTAGTCATGTAAAAAAGATAATTAAAAACAGGTGAAAATAATTTTAATAATATATTTATTCAACCCAATATACCTAATATATTATCATTTCCACATATAGTTAATATAACAATTATTAATGAGACCTTTTATGTTATTTTGTTCATGCTTCAGTCTGAAATGCTGTATTAAATTTTAAGTACATTTACATTTAGATCAGACACATTTCAATAGCTCAATAGCCACATGTAGCTAGTGGCTGCTATGCTGGACAGTGTATGTCTAAACATTCCACAAGTTTGGATATGCAGGCATATATTAACAATTATAACACACACACACACACACACACACACACACACACACACATTCCTTCTAGTAAATAGAAGCACACCTAAGTGTCTTTATTAATGTTTGCATAATAAAGCAGTTAAACTATCTTGCCTGTGGTGAACCAGACTCTGGAGCAGAGAACATTTACCTGGGAGACGCTCTTTGGGAAACAAAGAGAATAGCTGAGTCAGATTAATTAGTAAGCTGATAAATTTCTAAGAACTCCTAGGACTCTTCCTAGACTTACACGTATCTTGCATTTCTAAGTCCAAAACATATACACTGAGCATCTTCCATGTACTTGCCCCTAGGTAAAGATACATAAGGCACAACATTTGTACCTTGAGATGTTAAAGCCTAAAGTATTCATGGAGATTATTTTACAATTGAAGCAAGAGGCACCTAAGATGTGCCACTAGTCCATGCAAGGGCAAGGATCAGACTCTACTTTTTGGGTCTGAGGTCTGCACTTCATCATCCACAGAGGACACTCTGAGAAAAGGAAGAAACACGTGTTTCCTTTTCACTGTTGATACATAGAAATTCAGCCCATATTTGTTAACTTTCATAAGTAAGGCACAATGATTTTGGGTGCCAGCATTTATTCTTGAATTATGATATGCATATTTGCTAGTAATATGTCTTTCTGACCCATACCCCAATTTGGATCTCACTGATATAATATTTTGGTGAGGCTGCAGCATTTGCCAGATGGACAGTAGCCATCGTTTCGTCTAGGGAAAGCAACAGTGATGTCATTTTAATTGGTTTAAGCACAGAGCCTAAGTAATAGAAACATGGAAATAAACACTGGGAGACTGATATGGTTAAGTTTTCTGTCCCCACACAAATCATATCTTGAGTTGTAATCCAAATTATAATCTTCACATGTTGGAGGAGGGACCCCATGGGAGGTGACCGGATCATGGGGGCAGTTCCTCCATGCTGTTTTCCTGATAGTGAGTGAGTTCTCATGAGAGCTGATGGTTTTATAAGGGTTTCTTCCCCCTTCACTCTGAACTTCTCTCTCCTGCCTCCTTGTGAAGAAGGACATGTTTACTTCCCCTTCCACCATGATTTTAAGTTTCCAGAGGCCTTGCCAGCCATGCAGAACTGTGAGTCTATTAAACCCTTCCTTTATAAATTACCCAGTTTCAAGTATTTCTTTATAGCAGTGTGAAAATGGGCAAATACAGGGACTTTCTCCATGCAAACAATGCTAATACATTAATCAGACACATTCTCATTTTACAGTACACAGACATCATGAAAATAAGAACTAAATCGTAGTTCTGCTCTTTCATGTAATTCTTTCACTGAACAGGTGTCTTTCCCCAATCCAATATAATTAAACTCAACATGGTCTCAACCAGTGTGTGTTTAAAAAAAGCCATACCACATACCAGTTTTGCTTGTACTTACGTTAAAATAGAACACATCTACCTGATTTTTATTAATGTTCCATTAAATATATTTCCTTAGAAGGATAGAGTTTTAAATAGAATAGTGGTAACACATTACATCTAAAATACTTTCAAGACATCTGCTTTCTTGTATAAAAAAATAAATAGGCTAAAATATTGCCACAAATCCATTAAAAAATAGCTAATGATGTGGAATAGTGACTCCTATGTCATATACGCTGACACTGGCTCTTGATAAGAATATTTTATACCAAACCAGAAGAATCCATTTAACTCATTTTAACATTCTTATATGCCCATAAAGGATGTGTTTATTTTTTCTTAAGGTGCTATAGACAGTGAGACTGTGTCTTGTTTTCAGGGAATTTTTAATATGGTTATGTTATTGAAGATTAAGTATTGCAATGGTATATAGTCATTAGCCAAAATTGAACCCTCAGCCTATCTGAGAGGATAATCCACAATTACAGCTCTTCAAAGCAACTGAAGATTTAACTGGATGATCCCACAGTCCTATATGGAAGGAGACTATCATCTCTTCAGGAAATTATTCTCCACTTAACCTATCAGTTATAACAGTTATAAGCATAACTAGTTATAAGCACTTTTGGCATGTGATTTCGTTTTTCTTCAGTCCGAATGCTGAGTTCTAGAAATACAATCCTGGCCCCACATTTTCATGATACTGGGAGCTTGAAAACGTACACCAGTCTCCATGATACGGTTTTGCAAAACACTGGGTTAACACACCAAAAACATAACTATATCTTAGGACATTATGAAACAGGAAGATGAAGGAAATGTAACAGTATAGTGTGCTGGCTAGAACCAAGGAGTTTGCAGCCAGAACACCTGGGTGAAATTCCTGGCTCTGCCACTTATTAGCTACATGACCTTAAACAAATTACTAAACTTCCTCTGCCTCAATGTCATTATCAGTTAAATGGAGATAAAAACATGTGCTTACCTTGATGTGGAAGTTTAGATGACTTACTATAAAACACTCAAAATAGTGCTTGGCACATGATCAGTGCCACATAAATAATGGCTATCAATATAACTATATACAAGTAATAGCCCATGCTAGCTAATATAACTAATACCACATATACTATCAGAAGATCTCTATCTACCTACCAATTTAGTTAAAACTGCAAAGTCCCACTTAATCTATGGGTACAGCAGTTTGATCTTTCATTAGAAATAAAAACAGCTGGATACCTACTGGAATAACCGGTTTCAGACCCTGGCCACCAGGGTGTGAAGTGCTTGGCTGGGCATCAGCAGGTGGGCCTGGCACTGGGTCACTGCTTCTCCTCACCAGCAGTGGAGTGCCTGGAAGACAAAGTGAGAGGTGAGAGGTCAAAAGAACCCTGGGGTGAAGAGAGTGCATGACACAATGCACTTTAATTAAAAAGGTTTACAACATGCTTTTATGTAAAAACATTCTATTTCTAAGGATGCTTGTAAATTAATCCATGTAATGATCTTTCCTCATCTACTTATAGAATGACACATGGAAAAAAAAATCTTTCAACCCTCATCTTTGCCTTATGTAAAAACATTCTATTTCTAAGGATATTTGTAAATTAATCTATGTAATGATCTTTTGTCATCTACTTACAGAATGACACATGGAAACAATATCTTTCAACCCTCATCTTTCCCCACTTGCACTTCAAAACAAGCCACTGCATTTAACAGGAACTGTTAGGCAATGCACAAGTTGACTGTGTACAATCTAAAAACTGATCTAGAAAATATATGTGAGTATTAAAAAGAATGATTATCCAGGGGACGAATGAAGAGGTTCACATAGTCAGTGTAATTTGTTATTCAACAGAGCTGGAAGTATAGTTTTTACTGCCATTTGGTGCTTTCCAAATCTTTTGAATGATTATATAAACTGAAATAAATTATTTGCTGGGGTTATAACATTAATGCCTATTTAAGTACACAAAGAGATTGCTTCCATTCTCTTCCTCTTCTCCTGAAGTAGATAGAACTGATAAAGAAAATAAGTTAGTTCTTCTAAAAATACATCCTGATTTCTTTTTAATTTAATGAAAGCTTCCACTATTAAATATTTGAGTCAGTTATTAAATTCTGAAAAAAGATCATACCATTAGAAAGTTCAAATGAAATTCAACCTTAGCAGAGCTAGCGACCTAACTGCTGACTGCAATTAGGCCTAAAAAAAAATGTGTTTCATACAAAATTGGCCACTATAGAAAAAAAAACTCAAAGAAAAAAATATCTGCTTGTGGTTTAAAAATCACTCTCATATAAAAATTAACATTTTATTTTTGTACTTTTGGGGAAAGAGTAGGAAACAGTTGAAATGCGATTTCTCATTTCTCAATATTCTGAAAATAATTCCCCAAACCTCTGAAGCGATTGCAGTTTAAAAGAACATTTTTCATCTGCTTTGTAAGTTATTTACAAACCTAGTTTTTATATTTTATATGTGCTTTAACATTCTTATTTTGTACAAAACCACAGAATTGCAAATATTTTTTATCTTTGTCTAGATAGAAGTGGCTTTAAAAAAAAAAAACCAAACAAAAAACTTCCCTCATGGTGAGAAATTAACATACTATTATTACAGACCTATGCCAAACAGTATTATGAAGTTCAGGTTCACATTCCTTTATTTCCTTTTTATTAAGAGATATGACTAAATTTTTCACCATCCCTCCACCTCCATCTCAAAATTTCTTAACCAACTGACATACTAATAATTGTTTGGTTGGCAACTGTTCTTTAAAATAAAACATTAAAAAAAAAAAAGCAAGAAGAGTAGAAGCAAGTAGATTTTTCTTGGGGAATAAATTTGTTTTCCTTAAAAAACATATACATATATATATATTTTACACAGTAATTTTCCTTCAATTTAAGGACAATGCCTATGAGTCCTCATTCACTGTCAATATCTGCTTTTTAAATAACCACAAATTAAAATATTTAAGATATGATTTTATAATAATATGTATTCAAGCTGGGCACTGTGGCTCACATGTGTAATTCCAATTCTTTGGGAAGCCGAGGCAGGTGGATCACTGGAGGTCAGAGATTAGAGACCAGCCAGAACAACATGGTAAAATCCTGTCTCTAATAAAATACAAAAATTAGCTAGGCATGGTGCTGTAATACTAGCTACTTGGGAGGCTGAGGCAGGAAAATCACTTAAACCCGGGAGGTGGAGTTTACAGTGGGCCCAGAACAAGCCACTGCACTCCAGCCTGGGAAACAGAGTGAGACTCTGTCTCAAAAAATAATAATAATATGTATTCAGGTTTGTGTACTTAATCAATATCCCAGACTATTATAGTGTCTCCCATACGATGACAATTCAGTTTTATACCAATGTATCAAGTATTTAAAACATTAAAAAACAAACTTTAAGATGGCTAGATCCTTCTTAAAAATACTCTCAGCTCATCAGAAACAACTTTTCTTCTTCTCGACTTTTGTTTGTTTGTTTTTATTTTTTTTGAGACAGACTCTCGCTCTGTCTCCAGGCTGGAGTGCAGTGGTGCGATCTCGGCTCATGGCAACCTCTGCCTCCGGGTTCAAGCTATTCCCCTGCCACAGCCCTCAGAGTAGCTGGGACTACAGGTGCGTGCCACCATGCCTGGCTAATTTATTTATTTATTTTTTGGTAATTTAGTAGAGACAGGGTTTCGCCATGTTGGCCAGGATGGTCTCGAACTTCTGACCTCATGATCTGCTCACCTCAGCCTCCCAAAGTGCTGGGATTACAGTCATGAGCCACCACACCCTGCCTACTTCACAACTTTTCTGTACTTAACACTTGAATGTCTCCAGTTGAGTTACCTAATTTTTATTGTGTTGTCTTAATATGTTAAATCATTCCACACTGAAACTAATAGTAAGCATTTTAAAATATGAACTGTTACCTCAGACTGTTAAACAAACCTTCCTAGAATGGTTTTCTAAACTGCTAAACCCTATTTGAAGGCGGCTGTCAGGAAGATACTGAGTTCCACGTTAAAGACAAAGAAAGGTAAGTCCTAATGTACAACAGAGGGCAAGTAATTAGGAGTACTGAAGATGATTTGGGCAAAACCTTGAATATATATTAAAGTAGAAGTCATATTGTACAGGCAAAGCTAACTGAAATGCGATGGAGACAACTGTAGCCAGTTTGCTGTTGTTGTTGTTATTGCTGAGATGAAGTCTCACTCTGTTGCCTAGGCTAGAGTGCGGTGTCATGGTCTCAGCTCACTGCAACCTCTGCCTTCTGGGTTCGAGTCAGCCTTTCAAGTAGATGGGACCACAGGTACATGCCACCACACCTGGCTAATTTTTGTATTTTCAGTAAAGACGGGGTTTCACTATGTTGGCCAGGCTGGTCTCAAACTCCTGACTTCATGATCCATCCTCCTCAGCCTCTTCTCAAAATGCTGGGATTACAGGTGTGAGGCACTGTGCCCAGCCTCCATCCAGTTTTATAGAGCCTTTCAGTGATGGGGAGTAAATGAAACATAACCTCTACAGTGAAGGAGCTTATAATCTAACGGGAACAATTAACACTAACACTGCTAACTGTCATATATCAGCACCTGGGTTCTAAAGTCAAACAGATTGAGCCTTTGTTGGCTCTGTGGCATTGAATTTGCACAGCTCTGTGACTCAGTCTCATCATTTAAAACCTGGTGAAAATACCACATAACAGAATTGATGGGAGGCTGAAATAAATTAAGGCATGCATAGGACATGGAACTGTCTGGTACGTAATTTTCATGCAGGACCCCCTCCCCCACAAAAGCAGGTAACAGCACTTGTTATTTGTTGTGAGCTGTGTTATCTTGTCTCCTCAAAAAGCTGGGGTCTTGAAAGTCAAGTTAATTTTCATTGAATAATTTGTGAATTAAAATAGTAAAATCTAATCTTAACCAAACATAGCCTTACAATATGAATCAAAACTTTTACACAAATAAAGATGAGGTGAGAAGGGAGTTCAAAAATTGGAAAATGTTGCTATTCATTAGAATTTTTTCAGCTAATTGAGAAAAGACTGTTATTATTGGAATTTAGAGGCAAAAACCCCAGGTTCAGCTCAAGGAACCATAATATTCCTTAGAATCATAATTTAAAAGCCGCTGGAAGCAAAGCCCAAATAAAGAATGTTCAGCACCTACAGCATATATTCTTCTAAAAACGTTTGCTGTTTTTTTCACAGAGTTAAATATTTGAGGTTCCACTATGTATCAGGACTTAAGGAAAGGAGAAAGAGGATATTCAGATCAGCAGTGATGGTGTTCACCCACTCTCAACTTATCTTTCAGAAAAGGAAATGTGGAAACGAGGAATATTTCAGTACGTCTCAGCACGCACCAAGGCAGATATCACTAAAATGTTCCAAGTAGGTTATATGTGGCTTACTGGAGAACCTACACCAATGAAAACATGCACCAAAGGCTAGATTAAGTCTCCATTTTGTTTAGCTGACACATGCAACTGAATGGAAGCCAAAGGGAAAGCTACCTCTCAAAAAAAAAAAAAAATTAAAAAAAACATGGAGTCCCTGATTGGGTGTGTAGCTGCTGGTGACTATGTCTTCACCACATAGGATCTTGCCATTTCAGAATAAGCCTAATTCTTACTAGAATATTTTCCACTAACATTCAGAACTTATGCTACATGCAGGAAAACTTACACACTCACTCACTGTACAGACCTTTAGGAAGATGGCAAGATTCATCAGGTTTTACCAGGATTTAAGACAATTAACACCAGGCAAGCCACACCCTTATAGGAGAAAGTGGAGTCACTTCCCAAGTGTATATGAATGATGGTGCATCTTCTAATTCTCCAGTGATCACCATTTTAATGATGGTGAAACTGGTACTAAACAGGGTGGAGATACTGATCCATGTCCCCTTTAAAAATGTCAGTAAGGCAGCCAAGACCGAAGATCATCTAATTCAGTTTGAGAAAAACAATTTTAAAAGTGGCAGCCATTAGTTAAAGGGTGAAATTGGTACACCAATGAATCATGCAAGATATAAAGGCCAAGAAAAATGAAAGGTGCTACTTCTGTAAGTTTCTGTCTTGGTGGATTTTCATTTGGAGGATATGTTTGGGTTAGAGATAGCTTAAATGACAGGTGGAACCATTTAATATTATGTTTGGGGGTTTTGAAGGATAGGCAGTTACAGAGATTGAAACCAAGGTCCTGGAGAACCCCATAACGTATGATGATGCAGGCAGCAGAGAAAACAAATAATGGCTTCAAACACGAGCCCCACATCAAAAGTCACAAGGCACATGTTCTAAATTGTATGGTGAGTAGCAGCAGGGATTTATTTATTTAAAAATAGTTAATGATTCTCCTGAGCAAAACTAGAAGGCCAGCTTGTCACCAATATTGGTGTCATTTCATATTGACACCTGGACAGCTCTGAGGGTGAAGGACAGGTCACGGTGGAAGTACTGACAAGACATTCTGTAAGAACTAGGGGACCTCATGCACAGAGAGGCTAGAAGGGCAATGTAAAGTAGGTGAACAGGGTGTCAGCAGTCACAGGCAGAAATGGAGAGAGAACCTGGAGGAGTACACAGGAGAATTCAGCAACTGACTACACATAAAAAGCAAATGAGACGGAGCATAAAACAGACACCTAAAACTCATTCTTATACTTCTGGCTTGAAGAAGAGCAATAGGGAGGTTTTGGCAACTGCTGTGATTTGTTTCAGAGAAAATACAAATCTTGGCTTCAGCCCACTGACTGTGAGAAAGATTTGCTTTTAATCTAAAATGTTTTGATATGAGTGAGAAACCAAAGACTAGATTTTCAAGAGGGTGGGCATTCATAAAGATGAATATGAAGTTGATATTGAAAATCATAATGGCTTCCAGAAGGAGCAGGTAGATACAAACACAAAGTGAACAGAGGAAAATCAAAAGGAAGAATCAGTACAGAACTATTAATGACATCGCATGCAAAATAATGCAAAACCAGGATTTCATACTCTCAGAATTTTCAGAAAGAAAGAAATCTAGAATGCTGATTGTTTAATAAAATCACAGAGGAGTCCCCAGAGGAATGGATGGGGTGAAAGATCAGAGAAAGGAACTGGGATTAACATGATAACCTGTTTATGTGCAAAGAGTCTCCTCTTTCGGGGATGGGTCTTTTCAGTCTCGATTTTCCTCTGCCTTAATGGATTCGTTTGGTGCTACCAAAACAGTTGAACAGTGTGAAGAAAAAAACACACTCTCCTTCCAGGACTGCTGACACTTAGGACAACAAGGTAAATATGAATAGAAGAAAATGCTCTGAATTAAAATACATCTAAGTTGGTAAATTTTTCACATTGATGATGAAAGTCAATTACAAGTGGCTTAACTTTTTGCAAATTAAAACAGAGAGAAAGAAGTAGAAAAAAACATATTCTTCCAGGTAATCCATATTAATAGTCTAGAAAGACAGTATAGGCTGCATCTTGGTTTCATGAGGTACGTTTCCTTAACAAACATTGCAACTAGTCAGCACCTAGAACAAAACCTCTCAATTATCTTGAACTTTAACAACTGTTGAATGAGTTTGACAAAATACGGGTGTATCCTTCAGAGATACAGAGCAAAGAGATTATCGGTCAGAAACTTTCCTCCTAACCATTATTCTAGCATTGTCACCTCAAAAAAGCTGCTCCCCTTTTTCTCCTTGGCTAAATGAGCATGGAGGAGGGGCTGCAACAAAGTCTCACTGTAGACCTATAAAAAGATAGTTTTCTAATTTCATAGCCAATAAAATAACTGAAGCACAGAGAAAGGAAGTTTCTAAATCTTTTGAACTTGATTTCTACTTTAGTTTTATTCACTTGACACTTTCAGATTGCAGGGCCACATTCTGTATCTGGATAAGTGTATAGAAGTAAGGGGAATAACATCTCTTCAATGCAGCAGCGATTCCTTTCATCTAAACTGGTCAGCAGGCCAGGCATGGTGGCTCATGCCTGTAATCCCAGCACTTTGGGAAGCTGAGGCAGGCGGATCACCTGAGGTCAGGAGTTCGAGACCAGCCTGGCCAACACGGCAAAACCCCATCTCTACTAAAAATACAAAAATTAGCTGGGTGTGGTGGCACACACCTGTAATACCAGCTGCTCAGGAGGCTGGGGCAGAGAGAAATACCTGAATCTGGGAGGCTGCAGTGAGCGGAGCTCATGCCACTGCACTCCAAACTGGGTGACAAAGTGAAACTCCATCCCAAAAATAAATAGACAAACAAAATAAATAAACTGGTCAGCAGAAAGAAATATTCTGACAGAAAGATACAGATAAAGGAAAAGTATGGTGGAAGCTGAGTACCTAAGAGGAAAACATCAACCCATGGTCACAAGGGCATAGCTGGCAAGATGCCTGTCTCACTAGTCAAGGCATGTAAACTCCTCCCCTGAAGCACAGTCTTTCTTGCAGATGATGTACATGCCTTGCCAGTATTGCTATTATTCCCATCAATACCTCAATAAAATAAGACTAGTGAAAGTGGTACATCATTTGTTTTTGGAGACAACTCGATTTCTTTCTGTGTAGATTTTATGGGCATCAGATAGGGCTTTTCAGCTGATGCCTAAAAAACTGCATGGCACTAAAATCTGGAGACCCATAAAAAATTGGTAATGATATCAATATAAGCACAATTTATAGGAAAGTACTGAGAAGAGATCACTTTTGCCGCAGGAGTGCCTGACCTGGTTTAGTGCTTGGCTTGTGATGAATTTAGCAGCTGGGAAATGCTTTCAGATACTGTGATGCAAAAACCACACCAAAGAAACCAAGTCAAAAACTTTCTTCTTAAATATCAGTCCATTAGAAAAGAGACTCCCACTATTGCCATAAAAGTAGGAAGGAAGTTCAAGTTGACTAATATATTTAATATCATTTTTCTCTCATTTCAGATTGCAAAAACCATGCTTGTTCAACACATGATGGACAAATGCAAGTAATTCACAAAAGAGTCACTGACTACACAATGGATATGAATGAGCACATGCATGATAAAGCATCTCTTAGTGTTTAAAAAACTGCTTAAATTGGAGTGCCAGTACTACAAAAACCCGTGAAGGGGTTTTAACTGACTTTTATTGGGACTTACATTTGTCTCTGAAGATGGGTGAGTTCCACTTGAAACGGGTTGAACTATTAAAGTTCTCACATTTTATCCAGTTGATATACACAAATCTGCAATTCTTCAAATTTCTTAACCTACTTTACAGTATAAATTTACTCATGCTACGTAAGGTTCATTAACGCTAGGTCTCAGATATGCACTAGGTCTCAAGGGTTACAGTCAGAACAATGATAAAGCAACAGAGGAGGTTAGGTGCAAGCAAAAGTACAGAACTTTGAAAGGCATGCACTCTTAAAAAGTAAGTATTCACTAAAGATAACTGAATTAATAAATCCAATTAAAGCGCCTGATGCACAGAAATGAAGGCAAGGATTCATATGATGTGTGCATCAACCTCCCAATTTCTTGTTCTGGCATTCAAGATGGAGTCTTGCTCTGTCGCCCATGCTGGAGTACAGAGGCATGATCTTGGCTCACTGCAGCCTCTGCCTCCTGGGTTCAATTCTCCTGCCTCAGCCTCCTGAGTAGCTAGGACTACAGGTGTGAGCCACCATGCTCAGTTAGTTTTTGTATTTTTGGTAGAGATGGGGTTTCACTGTGTTGGCCATGACTGTCTTGATCTCCTGACCTCGTGATCTGCCCGCCTTGGCCTACCAAAGTGCTGGGATTACAGTCCTGAGCCACGGCGTCTGGCCTCGTACTAATTACATCTTATACTACATTCTTTATCTGGTGTATATGCCAAACAGGACCATCTGCCATCACCTAAAAATGTCCTACATCATGTCACCTCTAAATGATTATTCTCTAATGTTGCAATTAGTTGAAATCATGTCCCACTTTGAAGGTTCACTCCCAATAATTATAAACAATCTCTACTTCTTCAGAACATCCAGATGCAGATTTGCATGGAGGAAATAAATGTATTTTCAGGGGCCCTCATTTGTATGAGCCTTTTACATGATGCCAAGAGGAGCCTTAGTAACAAGATCACGATTATATAATTTTGTAAAATTTACATAAGTAAAATATTTTAATTGCTACAGGTTAACCCTCTTATCCATTCCATCTCTAATGTTTCATCCATACTACGCTTCCTCCCATTGGGTGGCAATGGAGTGGCCAAGAGTATTTTGGGGATTCTAGTTAAGGGGAAATTGAATCAGAAATATATATATATATATATATATATATGTTTACGTATATATGGTTTTATATATATATATATATATATATTTATATATGTTTATATATATATATATTTATATATGTTTATATATATATAGCTTCATAGTTACAAGTATGTATGTGTGACCCAGCTAATTCAGCTAATTTTCTTTTTGTATTTTTAGTAAAGACAGGGTTTCACAATGTTGACCAGGATGGTCTCGATCTCTTGACCTTGTGATCTGCCCACCTTGGCCTCCCAAAGTGCTGGGATTACAAGCGTGAGCCATTGTGCCCAGCCTATATCTTTTTAGGGTGTGTTACATCCTGATTTGTCTTATGTATGTAGTTGTATTTCGTCTCCTGCTGAGTCATTATTTACCAAATGCCTAAAATGTGCCAGGTGGTCTTCTAGGCATTCTGGATACATCAGCACATGACACAAAGGCCTTGCTTATGAATAGTTCACTATGTATGACTACTATATATGGTGAACTATTATAAAATAGGCAAACACACACACACACTATTATATGTGTGTGTGTGTCTGTGACTATATATATATATATATATATATATATATAGAGAGAGAGAGAGAGAGAGAGAGAGAGAGAGAAAGAGAGAGAGAGAGAGAAAATATATATAATGGACTATTTTTATATAGCTCACACACATTTCTGCGTATAGTTAATTTATTGCCAGTCGCCTTGGTGAGTAATATAAGAACATTCCCAAACCCGTTGTGCAAGTTTAACCAGTTTTGTGATACAAAGGTACAGGGCCAGGTAAAGTAATGACATGGCTGTGCTGTTTTTGCACCAGTACTGGAAGCATGTGGGCACTGGAAGATAAACAAAATTTGAAATGCACAAAGACAGAAGCTACTCTATGGAAAATTGGTTCACTCACCAGATCTATAAAATTATAAGCAGATAATTCAGTTCCCATTGATACCTTGACAAATGGGAACTTCTCTCTTACTTAGAATATACTTGAAAATGCAGCATAGAATTAAAATTCTCACGCTAGTAAGACACAAACTGGTAGCAGTTTCATAGTTAAAAGCATATATGTGTGAAGCCCTTTATACATCCAAAATATTATTTTAAAAAAAAACCATTTTGATTACCCATGCCAGAGCAAATAACCAATTATCCATTTATTCAATCTATCAGAAATTGATATTGCATATGGAGAGGTGATTAAAGGATACATGGCCAGCCAGGCATGGTGACTCATGCCTGTAATCCAAAGACTCATGGTGACTTTGGGAGGCCAAAGTGGACAGATCACCTGAGGTCAGGAGTTCAAGACCAGCCTGGCCAACATGGTAAAATCCTGTCTCTATTAAAAATACAAAAAACTTAGCCAGGCATGGTGGCAGGCACACCTGTCATCCCAGCTACTCTGGAGGCTGAGGCAGCAGAATAGCTTGAACCCGGTGGCAGAGATTGCAGTGAGCTGAGATAACACCACTGCACTCCAGCCTAGGCAGCAGAGCAAGACTCTGTCTCAATAAACAAACAAACAAACAACAACAAGAAGAAGAATACATGGCCAAAAAGTATAGAGAAAAAAGTATCATACTGAGATATTTTCAAGTGTTAATATATTATTTCTCATATTTTATGTCATCTCTATGTTAACTTTATTAAATTTATATATTGTGATTATTTTGCATTCTAAATAAGAATTCATTTCTATGTAATTAAAAAAAAATTATTGCTGCTTTTCTTAAATAGCAGTCACCCCAAGTTTTGTATAGTTAGAGCATCACAAAATGTGGATCTGCTTTGTTATCTTTTTTTTTGAGATGGAGTCTCACTCTGTCATCCAGGTTGGAGTGCAGTGGCACAATCTCAGCTCACTGCAACCTCTGCCTCCCGGGTTCAAGTGATTCTCCTGACTCAGCCTCCCGAGTAGCTGGGACTACAGATGTACACCACCACACCTAGCTAATTTTTTTGTAGAGATGGGGTTTCACGATGTTGGCCAGGATTGTCTCAACCTCTTGACACTGTGATCTGCCTGCCTCAGCCTCCCAAAGTGCTAGGATTACAGGTGTGAGCCACTGCACCCAGCCTGTATCTTTTTAGGGTGTGTTACATCCTGATTTGTCTTATGTATGTAGTTGTATTTTGTTTCCCCTTGAGTCATTAAATATTTACTTAATGCCTAAAATTGCCTGGTGGTCTTCCAGGCATTCTGGATACATCAGCACGCAACACAAAGGCCTTGCTTGTGAAGAGTTAGTGGATTGTTGGGGAAAGACAGATCATCAACAAGTAAATTAATAAATACGGACATTTAAAATTGGGATAAAACAAGTTCCCAAACAAGAATGTGAGAGAGAAAGTGATGTCTAGGAGAATAAGGTGGAACCATACTGTAAGCTTTTTGATGGCCAGCCACTTCCTTTAGTCAGTCACTTAGGATCCCTAGCAGAGTAGGCATTCAACAGATGCATGCCAAATGGAACTAAACAAAGCTGCAGGCACGACGACCAATATCCAAGTTCAGAAATCTTTACAGTCTGAAATGTCCCAGACGTGAGAACTCTGGGGGTCATGAAAACGGTATCTGGCCCTAGTACGTAAATAAGTTGCTATTGTCTGGTTTGTTTCCCCTCAACTAACACTTTTTTCCTTTAGCATCAACATTTATTTTAAAACAAACGTGATTCACACTAATGCAGCATACATTGTCAGCCTTGCAACTTAATGATAAATGAGCATAAAAGTGACATCAACAACGATGCTAAACAATCCCAGTAGAGGCACTGAGACACTGACTCAACCTTGTCAATTACTGTGGCTTATAGAGGAATCTACTGCCCTGTCAGTTGATCTTTCAGTTTGTGATACTTTACGGTCTCAGATCCTAGATATTTATGAGGTTAATCTATATTCATAAGATTTATGGCAACCCATGGAACAGCTAAAGGGATAAGAGTTGAGTTTACCTGAAAAGATTCTGTGGATGAGCTGAATTTTAAACAGAATTTTGAAATGCAGAAGATATATGAAATAATATATTGGTATAAAATGATGATGACGATATTTATAGTAGACAGATGGGCATGTGGCTTTTGATGCTAGAGATGAACACCCTTGCATGGATACTGATAAATTTGCTCAGCTGGAAAATAGGCATGAACTAAATGACTACAGGAACAACTGATTAAGGAGACTACAGAGTATGGTTAGAAGAACATTACCAGAAGACCCCAATTTGGGAGAGTTTTAATTTAATCTAATTGAAATAGTAAGAAATAGATTACCCTGCAAAAGGAGATAATCTATAGCATTTTTTTCCTTAAGTATTGAGGAACTAGTAAAATTGTACTTTAAAAGATATTTGTAACATAAATATATGAAAAACCTTGATTAAAATAATAAGTGGATAAATCTTTTCCCATGATTTCTTTAGTAATTCCCTTTTAGACGCCATGAAGTGAATCTTCATATATATCCAGTGAAGAGGGTATGGACTTGCAAGGATTGTTTGATTCAGAATGGTGCACATTTGGGATGGTTCATTAGGGCATTGTTGTTGGTCTGTACCAAGTATTTACAGAAATATACTCTTATCCTAAATTTTAGGCCACAGCCCTCAGTGAGTAGAGGACAGCCTCTAAAAGACTTCAGTAGCTTTTTGCAAGAAGAGAAAGGGAGAAATGAGCAATGCCTTCAGGCCACTGAGCTGCAGTTGCAAACAATTACTACAACATCAAAGTACTAAATTCAAATCACCACGTCCTTCTTGATAGATGAGAAACATCCACAAGTCAATTTAAGGTATCCTGGATACAAATCTGTATGATTTATCAGTTGCATTTGAATCCTTTGATCATTACATTTTATTGGATCATTCAAAGCACCTGGCAGGACTGGAAAAAAGTGGTTGTCTTAGGAGCCACTGTTTTCTCTAAGAACACTAGAAAGGTGATTTTATTCCAAAGCCTATTTGCATTCCCTAAAAGCTGTTTTCTGTGTAATAGGAAAGGAGCACTCAGGCCCTTTCTTCTGATGAATGAGGAACATATAATTTCTACTTAATAACACCTAAAATTTTAAACCAGGGTTAATCAAATGAAGCTCAATCCAGAAAACTCAGAAACCAGGCTTTTCTGGCAAAGAACATGCCTATTGCAACTGCCAGAGGAAAATCTGATTCTTTCCTGTACAGAGTCCTTCCCCACATTTGCAACTGTGGCTTGAGACCTCATTTGACCCATATCTGCTCCTGGAACCCAAGGATCAGCTTTAACCTCAGGCACATTTTACAATATGCATCCAGTAGGAAGAGGTCACATTCTGTTCCTGATGTGGCACCGGCCCAGCTGTCTAAGCCTTTGTGACCTCATGCTGGATAACTGAAATCTAATCCACTTGAAAGTACTCTGGAAGACCACCCAGGTGTTTCACATGACTGCTGTCTTGCTACTAAATGGGTCCATTACACAAGCTGGAGAACATTACCCCAACAGACTAATTCACCCAGTGACAGAGTAAGGCAATGATCCATGGATTATTATTGACTTTTCTGTGTAACTCCTGGCATCAAATTCAACGTGAATCAAAATCCAAAGGCCACAGGTACAAAACTATATAGTATTTCTATGATTCTTCAAAAAGAGAAGCAAACTGTTCTAACAACATTGGAGTTCTAATTTTCAAGGGAAAAACATCTGAACATAGATGGTTGCTAATGCTGGGAAGACATTTGGTTAAAAGTTAAAATAGATTTTTGAGAGTCACAAGAATGGCTGGGTTTCTATCAATTATAAATAAATCAATTAAGCCAAAGGTCAAACTTCATAACTCTTTTAAGGGATTATGAGAATAAAACAGTTTATTGTATTTTTTCCCCATAAGTCCTATGAATAAACCAAATCACACCAGAATCTCAGCTACTTATTAACTTGAGGCTTAATGCCTGTTTCTTCTAGCCTGTGTCACAAGCCCATTTCACTACTTATAAATACTGCATTATGCTAAGTATTTACTATAGATCAATAGCATAAAATAGACAATATTGATAAGTCACAGAATATTGAGTTAAAGCACAATCTACCAAGATGAGAGGAAATCTGATAAAAAATTTAACAACATAGACATGCCACTTCAAACATTAAATTGAAGGTGCTGATAAGAGGCCAGTATCTAAGTCAGCAGTGTCTGAACTTGTCAAATGGTTCCTGAGACAAGCCTTCTTTAATTTGAGATGAAAGATCATAATCTTATCTTTCAGGTCTTCTCAGGGTAAGCAAGCCAATGCATAGTGCTATTTTCAAGAAAGGCCTACATAGAAAAGGAGGAATTGCCCTTATAAGCTATACATGAAAGTTCGGATGCTATCACAACTGTCTTTGTGTTGTGCTTGTCTAGGTCATCTCATTCTATGTTATCCATCTAGATTGAAAAATGCACACACAGAGCTGCCTTCACAGATAAGGCATGTGGGTCTCAAAATGAAATAGGCTGAATGTTCAGATATGCCAGTGACATTGCTGAACCTTTTAATTTGTTCCTTTCACATCCACAGCTAAGTGGGATGTGTGATGTGTATCGTTCTAGTCTGTGGCAGTCTTTGGTTGTGTTCTTGGAGTCTATCTAATATTTTCACAAAAGGCTTGTGATGCTCATGTCCACAGCCCTTGGTCACTTTCAGAAGTAGCTTTTAAATGGTCTTAAGGAGAAAAATCAACAATTTCATTCTGGACTTACATTTCACAATAAAAAGATGTTACTGAGCAAATGCTGGATTCTTAGCACAGCATATGAGTAACACATCTTAGCAAGGGGTGGGTAAACAGAACCCCCTCTGGATAGGGGGAACAGCAAAGGTCACATTACAAAGGCGCATACATACTAACATGGGAGGAATCTGTGGCCACAAAACAATTTACTATAGCTTCCATTCCTATATACTAATTTTATAAGCTCTTGTGTTTAGAATACAGATTTCATAAGCCCTTATGTTTAGAATAGATTTTGTTTCCTATCTAAAACAAACATATGGTATCAAACAGTCTTTTAATGCTCAGATTTAAATTAGTTTTAAAGAGATAAAAAGACTGAAATAGTTCTGCTATTCATACATGCTTAACAACAGCAATATTTATGTCAACATATTGGCAGAAGAAACTTTAAGTTCCCTATATCTCAGTGAGCCCACAGTTTCATTTTAGAAGCAGCACATTTACCTCAAATATTCACAATGCTGTATTTGGATATGGTGAACTAAATGACTGGTGAACCTATCTCCAACAACTTTTCAGCATTCAGACAATTCAATTCTAAATTACAAAGATGTCTCCAGTACACGCCCTGATCCTGTTTGACCAAGATGGCTTGTTTTATTTGGTTGTCACTTGGTCACTGCTAAATTTACACAAATATTCAACCAACAGTCAGAATACAGTGAGGTATTTTGGATTCCAGGTAAAGCTCATGCTGCTTCCTCTGAAGTTCACTCTGTCCTCAAAAACAGGGTTTTCTCAATCTGTGGGCTGCAACCTATTCACGAGTCTTGAAATTGATTTAAAGGGTCATGATCAGCATTCTATATCACAGATGACATAGAAGATATTAGACTGTATTACAGAGTAAAGATACATTTTTGTTTTGCATAACAGTTAAATACTGGCTTGCAATGCAAAATCAATTTCTGGCTTTTCGTTATGGTCAAAAGAGTTGGGGGAAAAAAACAGCTCCAAAGCTGCTTTCCTGGAGGATGCTCCATAGTGGGCTTGCAACCCCCTGCTGGCTTGGGAAGTTTCTGAAGAATTATAAGTGCCTTAAGAAAACACATCTAGCCCAGGATTCCATCTGATAATATACTCCCACAACCCTTCTGTTTTTGAAGTTTCATGTCCTGTTTAACATCTTTTGTTCAGGCACTTCCTGAAAATTGTTAAGTGCTAGAAACTGTTAAATCATGGGGAAACATAGTCCTTGACCCCCAAAGGGCTCTAAAGATACACAATAATGCATAATACAATGCCACTAAAGATTCTAAGCAGTCACTGAAAAGTGCTGTAGGAGCAAGAGGGAGAATTATAAAACTGTTGAAGAGGGCTTCATAGAAGACTGAATATTTTAGTGGGTATTCAAAATCCATTCATCTGTATATCCATCTACCCCCTGCTATGTTCAAGGCACTAAGCTAGAAGCTAGGGAAAACTTAGATGAATGAACAAATGGACTCTCTCAGAAGAACTCCAAGCCCATAGAGGAAAGATACTTATAGGACGAGGTAGAGCAAAGGAAGTAGTAAGTACTAGGCACAAAGACACCATAGAAGCAGAAGGGGTTATGTCTGTCAGAGTTGAAGAAGGCCTTCTATAAAAGGACAGGGGTGTGAGTGGAGGGAGATGATGGTGAATAGTGGAGAAAGGCTCTGCAACCTGAGACAAATCTGTTCTATATCTGATGCAGCAAAATAATGAAAACCAAGTGCACATATATTTGTGAACATGTTTAAAACTAATGTCAATAATAGGAGTCAGAAACTGAGATAGGGCCAGCAACCTAGCACTGGAGATCAAGCTTAAATAAAGTAGGCTGAAACACAGACACAAGATAAATCAGATTTTAGTACTTTTCCTACTTCATATCCTTGTTTCTTGCTGCTTCTATTAAAATACAATCAACTCTAAACAAGGTCTACAAGATAATAATCTATTCCCAAATGTTTAACTTTTTCTGATGCTATTGTAAACGGGATTGTTTTCTGAACTTCCTTTTCAGATAGCTAAATGTTAGTGTATAAAAACACAACTGACTTTTGTACATTGATTTTATATCCTGAACTTTATTGACAACTTCACAGAATTTATTAGTTCTAACAGTTTTTTTGGGTTTCCCTTAGGATTTTCTATATCAAAGATCACGTTTTCTGCAAACAGAGACAGTTTAATTTCTTCCTAATTTGGATATAGTTTGCTTTTCTCACCTAATTGCTCTGGCCAGGACTTATGGGACTGTGTTGAATAGAAGTGTTGAGAGTTGGACATCATTGTCTCATTCCTGATCTTAGAGGTCTCTGAAGTGAAGGCTGCTAGGGCGACCTCATTCAGGCTGAAGAATCCCACCTGTTGACTATTAGTCTGCTTCTGTTAACCTTAAAAATTTTCATATTTTCACTGCTGAGTATGATATTAGCTGTGAGCTTGCCAGAACCTTTGTTATGTTGAAGTAAATTCATTCTATACCTAATTTGTTGAGTTATCATGAAAGAACGTTGAATTTTGTCAAATAATCTGTTGAGAGTTTTTAATTATGAAAGAATATTGAATTTTTCTGCAGATATTGAGAGAATCATATGATTTTTATCCTTAATTCTGTTAATGTGAGGAGGTAAAAGACCTGTGAACCAAAAACTATAAGATGTTGAAAGAAATTGAAGAAGACTCAAATAAATGGAAAGGTATCTCATGTTCATGGATTAAAAAAGCAAATTGTTAAAATATTCCTAGTACCCAAAGTGATCCACAGATTCAATGCAATCCCTACATAAATTCCAATTCTATTTTTCACAGAAAAAAGAAAAAAATCCTAAAATTCATATGGAACCACAGAAAGCCCCAAATAGCAAAAGTAATCCTGAGCAAAAAGAACAAAGCAGGAAGCATCATATTCTGATTTCAAACTGCATTACAAAGCTACAAAGCGATAGTAATAAAACAGTACAGTATTAGCATAAAAACAAGATACATTGACCAATGCAACAGAACAGAGAGCACAAAAATAAACCTGTACATATGGTTGAGTAATCTTTGACAATGGTGCCAAGAATGCAAAATGGGGAAAGGACAGGCTCTTCAATAAATGATGCTGCGTGAGCCAAAGATACACATGCAATATAATGAAATTAGGCCCTTATCTTACCTCATATGCAAAAATTAACACAAGAAGGACCAAAGACTTAAATATAACATCTGAAAATGTAAAATTCCTAAAAAAAAAAAAAAGCAGAATGTAGAAGTTCCTTTACATTGATCTTTGCAATGATTTTTTGGATATGACACCAAAAGCACAGGCAACAAAATCAGGGGTAAACAAGCGGGACTATGCCAAACTAAAAAGCTTCTGCACAGCAAAGGAAAAAAAAATCTACAAAATGAAAAGGCAGCCTATGAATTGGAAGAAAGTATTTGCAAACCGTATATCTGATGAGGAATTAGTCTCCAAAATTAGTAGAAATTGAAACAGCTCAACATCAAAAAACAAATAACCAGATTTAAAATGGGCAAAGGACCTGAGTAGACCTTTTTTTTCAAGGAATACATACAAATCGCCAACAGATATATAAAAAGGTACTCAACATCACTAATCATCAGAGAAATACAAATCAAAACCACAATATCACCTCATACCTGTTAGGTTGACTATTGTCAGAAAGATGAGATAGGAGCTGACTGGGGAGGCTGTGGAGGAAGGGGAATCCTTGTGCATGATGGGAATGTAAATTGGCACAGTCATTATAGAGAACAGTATGGCGGTTCCTCAAAAAATTAAAAACGTGTAAATTTATAACTACCCTAGCATCCAGCCATTGCACTTTTGGTTATATAGCCAAAGGAATTTAAATCAATGTCTCAAAGAGGTATCTACACCCTCATATTCATTACAGCATTACCTACAATAACTAAGATAGGTGTCAATAACACCTACAATAACAACTTAGGTGTCCACTGATGAAAAAAGAAAATGTGGTGTGTCTAAACAATATTGTTCAGCCATAAGAAGAAGAACATTTTGCAATTTGTAACAACATGGATAAACTTGGAGGACAGACATTAATGCTAAGTAAAATAAGACAGACACAGAAAGACAAATACTGTCATCTCAATCATATGTGGAATCCAAAGCAGTTGAATCATAGTAGTAGAGGGTAGAATAGTGGGTGCCAGGGATGAAGAGGTGGAAGAAGTGTTGAGAAGTTGATCAAAAGGTATAATCCTTCAGTTATAAGACGGATAAATTCTGGTGATCTAATGTACAGCATTAACTATAGTTAACAATACTGTGTTGTTTATTTGAAATTCGATGAGGGAAGATTTTTAAGTGCCCTCACCACATAAACACACACACAAATGGTAACTAAGGACAATGATGAATATGTTGATTAATTTGATTGTGGTAATAAGTACACAATGCATACATAGATCAAATCATCAATCTGCACATGTAGAATTTATACAGTTTTTATTTGTAAATTAAATTTTTTTAAGTAGAAAAAAAAGACTATATATCTGGCTTGACTCTCTCAGCTGGCTCCTCTCTGCTTACCAACTACACTCCAGCCACCCTGGCCTCCTTGGCTCTTGATCTTTCCAAATTCACCCAGACTGCCCTAGTGCCTTTGTGCTAGCTGATCCCTCTGTCTAGAATGTTCTTCCACCTTTCCCTCTCCTCTCGGAATAGCCCTATTATAGTTACTTACTCCCTATTCCTTTATCCTATTTCATTTTCCTCATTGTATTGTTACCATCAGAGAAACTCTTGTACATTTGTTTACGTATACAACTTCTAACAGCCAGAAATAAAGTTTCTTGAGAACAGAGATCCTGTCTATCTTTCCCCAGTTGTATGCTCAGACCCTAGCATACCATGGGCCATATAAATGTTTGTTAAATTCAAAAAGGAACAGACAAAGTTGGGATAGGTGTAGATTACGCAATCATGCAGAGATGCAGGTGGGTCTGAACCAGGACACAAATAATTAATGGGCAAATCAGAAATACAGGTTGCTGACTCAACTTATTAGGTCAGGTACAAAGCATCTGTGTGTTGAGGGGTCAGAGAATCATGTTTGGTGGTCAAGGCAAAACATGGAATAGGAGTCAGCCTCAGACATCAGAACCAGGCTGGTATTAAACCCAGAGAGACTTGTGGCTATTTAGATATCTGCTCAGCAGAAACACAGCCCACTTACCCAGCTCCACACATACAGGAAAACAAATAACATGATATCTCCTGGCTGATTCTCAAGTGTGTGTATAGTTAAACCAAGATAGAGAAGCTGGAATGCAGACTGCTCAAGAGAACACTGTGGCACAAATACTGTCAACAATCCCAGAGTAACACTTCAGAAAAAAAAAAAAAAAAAAAAAAAAAAAACCCACAGCATTTATTTGTCTAATTGGGACTCACTGTGAGAGACAATTCCTTCAAGATAACGAAACAGCCATGATGTGAGTGGCGAGGCATTTAGCACAACCAAAGGACACTGCATATGTCACATGGGCAGGTCTGTAGGAGAAAGACTGACATTTTTGGCAATGATAGCAGTCCAAACGAAAAACATAGCCAAGGCAAGCCCATGTAATGGTTGCTGTGAATCACCCTGATTATGAGTCGCAAGCATGCAATCACTGGCATACAGAAACTCCTGACTAATAGCCGTGAGCAGTTTGCCTTTGCTATCTAAGTGTCGCAGACTGAACACACTCTTGCCTGACCTAAACTCGGCATTAATACCTGAATCACAGCCTGGGGAAGCTCAATATTCCACTGCTGGAAAGAAGATAAACAGCAACAATACAAAGATGCAGCCCTTTTTAGTGCCGCTAGTTAAACTGAATGCATTTAATCTTTCTTCTGCATCTAAAATGTCTGTCATCTTCTCTTGGTGACATAAATGATATTTAAACATTCCTGCAGAAAGCCAGTTTGTTGAAGGCTTTTCCACATACCAAATGGCAAACAGAATAAAACCCTGGTTACACTGAGTATTACAGAACGCAAATCATTACAATGCCAGAGGGTGTGCTCTTTATGGCTCCATAACCAGAGAAAACCACATGATCATTAGTTACAGCACTTACCTATGGGCCTGAAATATACAAGTCATTTCTTTTGTATAAGATATGCATAATCTGCTCTGGAAACAAATGATATGCTTCATTAATGATTATGATATGAAGGTATTCTATATCTATGAGGAAACTATCTACATCAAATGATTTCTTCTGACCTTGGTCTAGCATGACAAGGAGTTAAATCATCATGTCTTTTCAAAAAAAAAGTTGATCAACATATCTGGACAAATGTCCACTTAACCACTACTTCCATCACTACAACTAGTAAATCCCACCATTTGGGAATAAAAAAATAAGTAAATGTGAGGCACATTCTGGAGGAAAAATAAACTCTTGCAGAAAATGACAGTGAGGCCTGTAATTCCAGAATTCTGGGAGGCCGAGGTGGGTGGATCACTTGAGGTGAGGAGTTTGAGACCAGCCTGGCCAACATGGTGAAACCCCATCTCTACTAAAAATAGAAAAATTAGCCAGTGTGGTGACAGGTACCTGTAATCCCAACTACTTGGGAGGCTGAAGCAGGAGAATTGCTTGAACCTGGGAGGCCGAAGTTGCAGTGAGCCAAGATCGCGCCACTGCACTCCAGCCTGGGCAACAGAGTGAGGCTTCATTTCCAAAAAAAAAAAAAAAGGAAAAGAAAAGGAAATGATGGTGAGGCATACATGATCATAACTAACCCATATCAAGAGCTCACCTGGCACCAGGCATTATTCTCAGTGTATTACATGTTTGTTTATCTTCACAGAGATCCTAAAGCTTAGGGGTGATTATTACCGCCACCACAGTAGTGAAGAAAAGGGAGCCCAAGACAGAGTTAAGGGATTTTCTCCTCACCACACACCTAATATATGGTAGAAATAGGATTCAAACTCAAGCAATTTCCTTCAAGAATCTGCACTCCTATCCCCCAAACAGCAAATCAAGTAGATGCCACCAGATTCAAGATGTGGAGATGCGGATGTAAATACACGTTTTTTGTTTTGTTTGTTTTGTTTTTTAAAGGAGAGGCAGTGCAGTCTTAACTCAGTACCTCAATGACTGAGTTCATTCATGCATCCTTTAAAGGAGAAACGTCTAAAACTCTTAATTATATGTAATTTAAGTAGCAGAAGAAACATCACTTCATAGAATCACCTTTTAGCAAATGTTTCCTGGCTGCAGTATAGAATAGGGAGTCCAGCTACAGCTGGAGCTCTGCAATTAGGGTCCTCAGGAACTGTGAATAAGGTCAGGCTCATGGTATTACTAGTTTTAAAAAAATGTGGGTAGGGGGACGCTGCTGCTAAAAATAAAAATACATGCATTTTAAAAAGTAGCTTCTTTCCAAAAAAAAAAAAAAAAAGTGTCGGCATGAAGAAAGATGCAAATCCAGCAACCAGAGGTACCAGAGGCAACTCCTCAGCCTTCTTTCTTCCATTTCCTTTGCTGGAAGGCCAAAGGTGGGGACCTGTCTAAGCAGCATTGCTGCCACGTACAATTATTATTTTAATCGACATTGTGCTGTGTTAATGAGTGCCAACCATGTGCCAGATGGTGTTGAAAACAAAGCCTTCTCTGCAATCCTGCCCAGTGGGATCACCACCTCTCCTCTCTGTGAAAGCGATCACAAATGTGGTAATGAGCTAACTCCGATGCAACCGAACTTCTAATCCCCCCGACACTTTCTGATTGGGCACTGCACCAAGATTTGGCATAGAAAAGGCACCTGGAGTGCTGTTGGATGATCTCTTCAGGGATAATGGACCAGGGAACTGAGCCTGTAATGATTTCATATCAGTTTGTTCAAGTTCAGTTGCTATTAATTGGGTTCAAGTTCAGCTCCAGTTCACACAATCTAAATAAATAGCTGTTGAAACCAGCTTAGTGCCTGGCACAGTATGTATCTTTGTAACTAACAAGAGGCAAGCAAAAGAGAAAGATGTAGAAGGATGCCTTGCATGCCTGTTTTCTGGTGTATACTGTCAGCCTAGTCAAATTGTGGGGTAAGGGGGGAAACCCACACTGTCCCAGTTTTTTACACTTATGCATGGTTATATTGCTTAATGAATGATCGTACTATGAAGAGTTGAGCCCCAAAACAGGTTACATAATGAAACTTGCCCATAATTCCTGAGATGAGCTGCAGGCAAAGCACTGGCTTTAAGTTAGCCTGGTCAGAAATCTGGATTTTCTCTTCATCTTTCATCTACCTTGGCAATTCTAAGACGTTAATTCTATTGTAATCTAACTAAAATCTGAAAAAGAAATGTTTTAGACAAATTCTTTGCTAAACAGAGAAGAAACCAATATTCCAGGGGAAAAACTCTATTTAAAAACAGGGCTTTGCATATTTTATGAGAAAAATCAATCCAAAATCTATTTTGTTCTAGCCCATTAAGATTTACTCTAAGTTGGTTTCACTAGAATGAAATTTAAAATACATTTCTAAATATCATTTGTAAGAGAATTTCAATGTAAGCATTTTCCAATTCAGTGTTGGCTGGCATATTCCAGTTTCTGTCACAACCCAGTCATAGATACTATGTTTGAAATAGGAATGATTTGAGAAGATACTGGCATAATATTTACAATAGAATTACAGAGGGAAGGCAATGTGTTGCAGGTAAATTAGATAAGACATGTATTACATATCTACTTTTTGTGACACAATAAAATGCCATTTAAAATATAACTAATTTAACCAAATCATTAGATTTTTATCATCTATTTGTATTGTTTAAACAATGAAGTAAGCAAATAATTACTAAGAAGAACAAATTATGAAAGTAAGGGTAATAAAGAAGGGAATTTGTTTGAAAAAGGTAGCTTTTGATATTTTGGATATATATATATATTTTTTTGCATTTTCTTTTCTGTTTTATTTTCTCCTAACAAAAGCAAAAGGCATTTGACCACATAGGAAGATTTTGGTGCCCTTACAATGAAGGGGGTAAAGTGTAGAATAAAACCAGTGCTATGGAATCAAAGGGAGCCGAGTTTCCTGTGTTTCTGTCATTGACTTGATATATGACTAGAACAAATTTCTTAACCTCCTTAAGTCTCAGTTTCCTCATATTTAAAATAGAAATTTATTTTAAATTTATATTCAAAGGCAGACACAGGGTCATTGAAAAGATTATCTATACATATATCAGTCTTTAGCCTGAGTGAGGTTCTGCTAGAGGCCTTCCCTTCGGAGACCCAAGACCAGCTGAACTGGAAATCTGACCAAGAAGGGACTCCTTAGGCAACCTTATCTCTGAGCATGTCAGCTAAAAAGATGGCAGACATCTTTTATATATACATATTTATCTCTTATATATAAATATATATTACTCTATATATTTATCTCTCTATATATTTGTATATGTGTGTGTGTGTGTGTGTGTATATATATATATGATGTCTGCCATCTTTTTAACTGACATGCTCAGAGGCAATGTTGCTTGTATTTCTCTCTATATATATTTACACATATATGAATATATATAGTGATATGTATCTATAGATATCTCTCTATATGTACATAAATATACATATATTTAAAATTTATAATGTATATAAACATAAACATTTATATAATGTATATATTTATATATGTATATACATATACATATATATATGGAGAGAGAGAGAGAGCACGCATGTGCGAGCAAGCAAGCACATAGGTTCTCAATAAATGCTGTCACCTCCTGCTTGTCAAACTGCAATTCCATATACCCTGGCTCCACTTTGCAACTAGTCCTTCCAGAGTTACCACTTCCAGAGGGGGTGCAAGCAGTTGTTGGGAAGCCAACCCTAAAATGTGAGCCACCATAACCTGTGGCCCCAATGAATGCCCAGAATCAGAAAAATGTACAATACATAATTTGCTTACTATGTACAATAAACTTTATCATTTAAAAAGTGTCTAAATTACTATTTTATTTTATATTCCAGCTACTCAAAATTTGTTCCCTAAAATCCTTAAGAAAGTTTTCAAATTGGGACTCACATGGTATGGATGTATTTCTAGGAAACTAAGTAAAATAATGCTTTTTGGGACATCCTTTCCAGCGCAGACCTCTACATAGGTTCATAAGATCATTCCAATTTGCTTTATTTTCTGTATTAGAAATTTCTGGTTTTGAGGTAGCACATAGGAAATGGTATTTTCTCTGCCCACCATCTCCCATCACCTTTCTCTGAACTCTGCCATCTTTTCAGCTGACATGCTCAGAAGCAAGGTCGCTTAGGGAGTCCCTTCCTGGTCAAATTTCCAGTTCAAATGGTCTTGGGTCTCTGAAGGAAAGGCATCTAGTGGGACTTCACTCAGGCTGAAGACTCCCATCTGTTGACTATTAGCCTGTTCATATTAACCTTTGCCTTGTTTGCTTGACTTTGCCCATCTCTGATTTCACATTGAGAGCTCAGAGACAGAAGCGCAGTATTGGCCCAAAAAGCTAGACTTGAGGACAACTTGACAGGATCCCCAATGTGAGGGAGGGAGATGCCAGCCTGGGTCAATATTAGCCATCTGACTTTGACAACACACAGAGGTTTCAAAGATAATTTTCCTGCATATAACAAGGTCCTGTAGGTAACAAGCAGAGATTACACTAAATGTTATAATTTTAAATGTAATCTGACCTGAATATAAAATTAAATATCAACTTTTCCTGTTGCTTTGTATTAATAAATTTGTAAGAGGGGTATTTTTTCCCAAAGCCAGTGAGAACCTGCCTGTATTTATGAAATTCCAAGCAGTGTTTAGATGGAAACAGAATAACCCCTTGATTTAACTCAACAAAGATGCACTAAGCACCTGTTATGTTTCCAGTTTTAGATGCAATATCAAATAGTATAAACCTATTTCTTCCCCTCAAGGAACCCACTAGGATACTTGAAACCACACATAAAATAATGTGAATGATACAAGATGATTTTATCACTAAGTACCAATCTGTGTGATGCAAACTTCTTTAAATGTCACCCAAGGGCTAAAAAGGAACATGTTAACATTGTCCAAGAGGTCAGAGAGGTTGCTCGAAGCATGTAGGCCTGATGTCACCAGGTCTTAAGGATAAGATTTGGATGAATAAGGAGAGGAAGTCATCCTAAGTGGAGGGAACTATAATATCAGTGACACAGTGACAGAAAAGACCATGGCCTGTAGAGTTGGGATGTAGGTGAGGAGTAAGAGTGCATACCCACAATCCACTCAGATTAGAAAGCAGCAACAGCATTATGCTGGAAAAACTGGGTGTGTGACCGCTACACACACACACCCCCACCTTGCTCTTGGAGACTATAACTTTATTGCCATTAAGCTTGTATCATGGCTATAATCTGGACAAATGAACTCTCTGGAGATTTACTCGACCCACCGTTCCCTGTTCTCTCAGCTAGTTCTCTAACAAACTCTGACTTAAATGTTTCCATCTCTAATATATTTTTCTCTTTTCTGTAACTTTGAAACATTTCTGCCTTTGTTGCCCTGAAACTTTTCTTTCAAAAACCATCCATTCTTCCTACCTTCAGAGAAATGAAAATCAAAACCACAATCAGTACTACTTCACACCCACTAGGATGTCTATAATAGAAAAGACATCATAACAAGTATTGGTGAAGATGTGGAGAAACTGAAATTTTCATATACTGCTGATAGGAATGTAAAGTGGTGACATAGGTTTGGGTAACAGCCTGTGACTCAAATAATGAGTCACAAAGGTATCATGTGGCCCAGCCATTCCACTCCTAGGTATATATTCAGAAGAAATCAAAATGTGTATACGCAAAAACTTGCACACAAATGTTCACAGCATCATTATTCATAATAGCTAAGAATTACTAACAAGAAAAATGTCCATCAACTGATAAATGAACAAATAAAATGTTGTATATCCATAAAATGAAATATTATTTGGCAATGAAAAGATATAAAGTACTGATACTTGCTACAGCATGCACGAACCTTGAAAACATGCTAGAGGGAAAAAGGCAGTGACAACAAGCCATATACAGTATTATATGATTCCATTTACATGAAATGTTCATAACAGGCAAATCTATCAAGACAGAAAACAGACTCATGGTGGCCTAAGACTGGGCTGAGGAGTTGGGAAATTGGGAATAATTGCTAAGAAGTACAGGGTTTCTTTCTGGCATGGTTGAAAAGTTCTAAAATTAATGATGATAATGGCTGCAAAACTATGTACATATGCTAAAACCAATTAATGAACACCTTAAGTAGGTGAACTATATGTTATGAATTATACATCAATAAGCTAGTAAGTCAAAAAGAACCATCCAATATGAAGACTTTAATTAGAAATCACCTTTATTACATGAGTCACAAAAATCCTAGCTGCTTAGAGCTGAAGTAGGTGTTGCAGATGAGGGCTGGTGATGGCAAAGTCTTTAACAGCAAAACTCATTGGCCAAGCAAAATATTCCATGAAATAACTATAAGTGAAAGAAACAAAAAGCATATTTCATTAATCAGTGAGTGTGTGTGTGTGTGTGTGCGCGCGCGCACGCTTATATAGCTGAATCAAATCTGTAACCTTTTGTCCAAATTTATAAATTGTAACCTTGGGTCAAGAACAAGGAGGCTCTCCTGATGAGGTAAACTTTGGTATATAGTGCATTTAAGTGCATGAATTATTTTGATCACACTTTAAAAAAGCATTTGAAATTAAATGTTTCCAGAATCCTTGGAAAATCATCTGATTTCACAAGAGATCAATTGAAAACACTTATTCTAGTCCAATGCTCTTATGTACAGATGAGAAAATTGAGGCTCAGAAGGGTTGCTATACTCATAGGGCTACTAAGTGGCAGAATGTTGGTCTCCTAATTTCCTTCTTTCTTCACAGATTTAATGAAAACAATTATGCTAAAGGTACATAAGTAGATACAGTGAGGTATATCATACCTGTTTATTACACCAGGGTGTGAATGCCTTAAAGACATTAAAGCGAGCACTCACTTTTATACTTTTCCTTCTTTCAGATTTAATGATCTGAATATCACATGGAAACAGTTATGCTAAAGGTAAATATGTAGACATATTATACAGCTCTATCACACCTCTGTATCACACCAGAGAGTGAATGCCTTAAAGGCATTAAAGTGAGAACTCACTTTTGTATTCACAGTGTTTAGCACAGTACCTGGCAACAGCATATGTTTACATTTAAGGAATGAATACCTGAGGAATGAATTTTATCTTCCAGTGTTATTTAAAAACACAGATTTTCAAACTAGAGTTCTAGCTCCTTATCTGTAACCACCTAAGCATCACCTCTGCTTACACTAACTGGCTTGTAAATTACCCTTATCTTTTCCCTCTTGTCACCTCCCCCTTGACCTCACTGTTCTGTCAATGGTCCTATCTTTCTGCCAGTCACCCAGTGACAAGACCAGGATTTGAAGAGTACCGACATAGGACAATTCAGGAAGATGCTAGGACCATTTTATTCAGGCTATAAACAAATTAAGCAGAAATTGAGTGATTAAGAAAGTCATTGACAGGGGCGAAGGTTAGGGAGGGAATGGAGCATGAGAGCCCTGGCTGTGACCAGTGCTCGAAGCCAGGCAATGCTGGGACGTTCTGCAAAAGAAAGCCATCCAAGCTGCGCAGATGTTCTCAGAAGCAGAAAACAATGAGGGCATACGAGGCTTTGTTAAGACGACCTCAGAATTTGAGGTCAGGGAATGGTTACTCTGTAAACAGCAAAAAAAATAACTCATAATAGATGAGGTTTGCCATATGCCATCATGTCCTTGACCACAAAAGGAATGGTGGGGTAACCCAGGCCCAGCAAAATAACCAGGTGTGTCTTCAGAAGCAAGAACTGGAATGTAATTAAAATACATTTTTGCTCACTGAATTGTATATTTTTCCTGAGGACATGATATTTATGGCAACAGTAACTACTGTGTTCACATTGGTTAGTGAGGAGACAATGTTCTTTCTGTGTTATGGCACTGGCCCCGCTCCCCTAAGCATTTGTGACTTACATTATATATCTACAGGCCAGACACTCCTTCACATGCTTTGTTGATATAGGTCCCTCTCTATTGCCAAAATTTTCTCATCCCCTTTATGCTTTTGGTCAAACCATAATGCATAGTACACTATCTGGATCATTTCTCACTATTTCCTACAATTTTCAAAGACCTTTCTCAAATCTAGACACTGTCATGGATTATTCCAGTATCTCTGTAGCCCCCACCCTTAAATTCTTGCTTCTCTGGACTCTTTTGATGCTTAGAGGAACTATCTAGAACTTAATCATATACATGTTTTATTTAGCTTTTTTTATCCATCCATCTTCCCATCTAGACTGTTTTAACTTTTTAAGAGCAGAGTATTTGGCCATTCAAGACAGTAGGCCAAGAATTGAGAATCAGGAGTTTCATTGAGAAGAGAGGACATACTACATGCCTAAAAGGACAGTGGTCCAAGTTCTAAGAAGCCAAAGTAAACACAGAAGCCAGACAGGCACTACTAGACCTGAGCAATGCCTTGCAAACCATCATCTCCAGAAACCTGTATTTTCAGAAGAAGCCTTAGGACTGGAGGCTCCTGGGATGCTCAATTCCATGGGAATCAGAGAAATCCTACTTTCATTTGCTTTATATGTCTGGGTTCTGCTTAATGTTTCCTTGGAAAGAAATTATCCCATAGGTAAAGTCACATGTGAAAATCAGTGGACTAAAAACCCATGCAGGTGTCCGGAGAGTTCCTGTCCTCTGAGCAGGTTTTTCATGAAGGGAATGAGAGTTGGGTAAGTGAAGAGCATGTGAAGAAGGACAAGGGTGGCTGAAGCATGAAGAACAAAGGGAAAACGAGCACAAAATGAGCCAACAGGGGTAGGTGGGCTCAGAGAAGACAGGTTTCACAGGTGGGGAAGGGTTTACATTTCATTCTACCTGCTAGAGGAGGGCATTACAGTTCTCAGCAGGTAAGTCCCACAATCTGAGTTAGAGAATACTTTAAATCCTACATTTATATTTTATGTTTGCCTGTTATATTTTAAAAGATAATTTTAAGCTGCTTTGTGGAGAACAGATTGCAGAGAGACAAAAGGGGATTACTGTAGCCGTGCTAGACAGGGATGATAGCGGTTTGGCCTCAGCAGACAAAGGTACAGTTCTGAGATTTATTTTGGAGAGACAAAACCAATTTTTCCCATTTTGCATTTCCAGGCAAATTAACTTCAATGTAATTATTGGGAGTGGAGGACTCAGGTGGAGTGCAGAAAAGCTCTAGGTAGGCAAGCAAGGCTACAGGTTTCAGATGTCAGCAAGCAAGCTTAGATAATAAGACACAATCAGGAATAGAGACCCATTCTTTCATTCATTCACTCATAACATACTGAACAGCTGTATGCCAGGCAAGGTGCTGAGGTCCGGGCCTGCAAAGTTAAATAGGGCCAACTGTTCAAAACAGCAAGAAACCCCACTGCACAAGACAACAGACAGAAGAGATCGTCAATATCTAGAGTAAGAAAGTATGGATACAAAGGACAAAGCAGACCACCTTTATTACAAGCTCCAATTTACTCACTCATTGATTCATTCATTTCATTAGTTCACTAGCTCGGTTCCCCAACTGTTATCCAATACGTGTTTGTTGTGAAGCTCAAGACTGGGTTATACCTATATGAATGACACGTAATCCATATCTTCTAAAAACTCAATCTGTATTTTGCCAAAGAGAAAGATATATAAACATATCAGCATGGTTGACTCCTGACCAACACAGGTTTGAACTGCACGGGTTCACTTATACATGGATTTTCTTTCACCTCTGCCACCCCTGAAAGAGTAAGATCAATCCCTTTTCTTCCTCCATCTACTCAACAGGAGGATGATGAGGATGAAGACCTTTATGATGATCCACTTCCACTTAATAAATAGTAAATATATTTTCTCTTCCTTATGATTTCCTTGACAACTTTTTTCTTTCCTCTAGCTTACTTTATTGTAAGAATACATAAGAATACATATTATATGCATAACATACATAACATACAAAACAGGTGTTAATCAACTCTTTATGTTATTGGTAATACTTCTGGTCAACTGTAGGTATTAGTAGTTCAGTTTCTGGGGAGTTGAAAGTTATACTCAATTTTCAACTGTGTGGGGGCCCTGTGCCCCTAACTCCCCCGTTGCTCAACAGTCAACTGCATAACGTGAGGTGCTAAAATAAAAAATATACGTAATTAACTAATCATGAGACATAGTGAAGTTAATCTTTGCAGCCTACAGTACAGCCCTATGACAGTAACATTCCTTCTGCCTTAAATGTACTCAACTTAAATTTCACTTCTTTACAGAAATCTTCTCTGACTCTAATTAAATTGGGTTTCCTGAATACTCTCACCTTTGTGGCACTTCTCAGAGCTGCAATTACATGTTTGTTAAATTCTATCTCTCCTAGATTACAAGCTGCAGGAGAGCTGTATCTGCCCTGATCTCTGCTGTACTCTCCAGCACGGTGCTCAACACAGAAGAGATACTCCATAAATACTTGTTGAATACGTTATTTTCTTAAACGAAGACAATTTCAGTCACAGGCACATTTTATTAGAACATGCTAAATAACCTTACAGGAAAAGTGATTTGTCAAGCCCAGAAGTAAATATTAATGAGTAACATTACTCAGGTACCTTCTTCTCGGCCCACACACTGGTGCATCACAGTTGTGAATTAGGTATCACTCCCTTGGTTTCAGCTTTCCTTTCCTGCTTTGTATCTGAGAACTATAGATAAGAATGAAGTTCTACCTTGTGGACGTCAATAACTGTACATGTGACAGTCAGACATCAGAATCACAAATGCAAAAGGACAGAAATGTCCTTGTCCCTGCAGAGTGGTTAAAGCAGCCATGGTCCAAGGCCAGTTGTCAGGAAATTTCTGGTTTTCACTGACTTATTTGAAAAGGACATAAGAAGTTAGGTTGATACTAGTAACAGCATGCAAATGAAGCTAATTTTATTTACTATATAGTTCAACTCTTACTTTCATTGAATTTAAAGTACTAGCACGCCAATATGAATAGATGAAGACTTTTCTCAGACTTCCCTAAATTCCAGGGGTAAAGCTCCTTAGCAAGACAATTTTGATAGCAGAGTTTGCAGGTGGGCTGTCGGCAAGGTGAACTTATAGACACCAACAAGGATTGAAAGGTAAAAACACAGATGAAATACCTTCTCTGTCTGCAGATTTCACAGTAGGGTGACAGCTGGTTCTCAAACTGTCTAAATGGTTTCCACTGCTTACTTCCAATGGCTGTGGAACTGCCACTGAGACAGTAGAGATCACATCGTTTCCCACATCCCAAGAGGCACGCTGCCCTTTGACCCTGTGGACCCTCTGCAGTTGCTCATTTAAAATGGTTTTCAATATCCGGTGCTGACCATGGACCTGCAGATGCCGATTCACAGCAGTCAGGGAGCCCTCAAGAAGCAGTCGAGAACTGGTTTTTTGCTTTCGTTTCTGTTCCTATGTATTTCTGAGTCTTACAGAAAGATTAAATTTTTGAAGTGGGAGTGTTATTAGTATCTACTGACAGAGGCCAGGGACACTGCACATACAGGAGAGCCTTTTCACAACAAACGTGCAGCCAGCCCAAAGCAGCAACAGTGTCAAGGTTAAGAAACCCAACAGGCACTACACCACTGGAGACATGAGGAAGAAGATAATACATTCTCTGCTTCTGAAAATTATACCACTTCTTCAGAGATAATGACATTTATATACAACTCTGTGGGGGGAAAAACAATTTTAAACATCTAAAAATAACATTTTTGAATAATTAAACTACAGTTATCAATTATAAATAGTAGAAGACAGACAAACAAAAGAGCACCATAGAAAGCAAATTAGAATTGGCATTTGAATTAGAATTGGCATTTGAATTAGAGCAAATAAAAACAGCCCAGGGGCTATGTCTCTGTGCCTGCGTGGGGAAGTCTCAGATGGGAAACTGTCACCTGACCAAGTAAAAGTTCCTTTGGCTCTAAACTCATGTTGAAATCAAGAAGAGAGAGGAAAGATTCTAACTTGCTTGGATAGGGACAGTGTGTGATCAAGCTAAAGTTGGACTCTAGAAAATGCTGTGTAGATTTTAAGTCTATCAGCAAAAAGACTAAAACTTTAAACATATCTTATTCTTCTGCTTATGCTAGACAAGTTAAACGTTACCCATTTTAGAAATGCTATATTTTGGAAGTACTTTCATTTGGGAGTTCAGGACAGTTTCTCATGTGTCTGAGATCTAGCAGTATAATAAATTGCCCACAGAAGGGATTTTAGTGACTTCACCTTGAGATATTGTAATAAATATTTCCAACTTGTTTATAGCTTTCCTTTCCATGATTCCAACACTGTAAGAAACACGCAGGTTTAAACACTGAAAACTGAAGACAAATACAGAAATAGTTAAGTTATATGTGCAGTTAAAGCACTATCTTTAAGGCAGTTGTATGTGTTAAGCTATCAAGTGTTTGCTGTGAGTTGTACTTTTAAGTAACAGTCCAAGAGAAATCTAAAATCCTCAGAATTCTAAGCTGATTCCCTGGACAGTATGCTACTGACCATTTTCACCTCTCTTCTTTTCTTAAAAATCTACATTCTAAAGCAGCCAGAAATCTAAGAGTCATGGAAATCAAAATTTATTCTATTCTCATCTCAAAAGCTTTGGGCAGGATAAGCTGATTAGTCTGTTAACACTTTGAATTTTTCCTCTAAAAGTAAACTTTGTAGGAAATACTATCTATCAGGATATGTACTGGAAATTCTACAAGCAGAAAATGGAAATATATAATTAATGGCAGCCTAAATACAGAAATTCAACCATCCTAAAACTACCACAGACAATGAAACAGTAATAGATAAAAACTCACAAATATGAAGAAAACTGGAGATAAAATGAAGGTAGATGAGCGATATTAACAAAATGCAGGAGGATGAGAAGTGAAAACATAAGGATCAGTGGTAATGCTCTCTCCAGAATACAGACAGCTGAGATCTGACTTCCTACATAGGCAGGGAGGCCAACAAGGTTGCAGGTACCCAGGAAAGCTCAGGAACTGGGGAAAGCAGCTGCTATAAAAGGCCAGGATGGGGCTGATGGCAAAAGGATGGATAGAAAGCCTGTAAAATGCCCAGTGAGGCCTTGCCCCATTTCCACTCCTCAGTCTGTGTGCTCAAGAGACCGCCCTTTCTCTTCTCTCCTCCTTGTACAAATCAGAGTTGCACATCCTGGGAAGTCTGACCAATTCTGATCTAAATGATGTTAGGCAGAACTGCAGGCTGAGTGTGAAGCATGGTTGTAAAAACAAACAAACAGAGAACTAAGGAAAAGTCAAATACTAAACGGTGAGACCCCTTTATTCTCAAGCTAGGTTCCCTAAACACTGTCATCCAGGCTTAAATCTCCAGGTAAGGTACATGGAGAGCAGTCCTTCTCTGTGGAAAATAATTGAGAAAAGAAGCCCATGGCAGCCTGTCTCCAGGATGGCCAACAGGCAAGCCCCACTTGCTGGAGTCACACTATGTAGTTCCTTCCTACACCACACCAGGGATGGTCTGTGTGATGAATAAAATATGGCAGAAAGAAGTGCTGATATGTCAGTTCTGAGATTAGGTCATAAAACTGCACTTCTCTCTTTAAAGCACACTTCCCTTAATTTTTCTGTTGAGTCGCTTGTTCTGAGGGAATGCAGCTGCCATGTCCCAAGCAGCCCTAGGAACACGCCGACAACCTGAGGAAATTAGGACTGCCAGCACCCACACATGTGAGCTGAGGAATGAGCCCTCTGACCCATCCTTGAGATGACAGCTTGGCTACAGACTCTTGAGAAACCCTGAGCCAGAATCACCAAGTTAAGCCACACCTGCATTCCTGACACCAATCATCTATATGAGGTAATAAATGTTTGTCTTTTTAAGCTGCTAAATTATATGTAATCTGCAGATAATCAATACGTGGCCAGTGGATAACAGCATTCACCAGCCAAGAGTGAACAGGCAGGATCTCTATCCAATTAACCTAATGGTGCTATTAGCTTAGGGGTAGCTTCCACCACAAAACTCCATACACCAGAGAGCCACAATCAGCTCTTTAAGGGGATCCTTCTTAAATATAAACACACAGCTGAGGATAACAGATAAATGAGGAAGTACTTTAAAATAAAAAGCGAAAGTAATCAGTAGAAGAAACCTGGAGGTAATAGACAATGTGAAGAGGATTGAAGTATTGATATCATATATTGAAGACAAAAGTAAAACATTATATATAACCACATTGAAAATATATAGACTCGGCCTGGTGCGGTGGCTCACGCCTGTAATCCTAGCACTTTGGGAGGCCAAGGTGGGTGGATCACGAGGTCTCAGGAGTTCGAAACCAGCCTGACCAACATGGTAAAACCATGTCTCCACTAAAAATACAAAAATTAGCCAGGCGTGGTGGTGTGCATCTGTAGTCCCAGCTACTCTTGAGGCTGAGGCAGGAGAATCGCTTGAACCCAGGAGGCAGAGGTTGCAGTGAGCCGAGATTGTGCAACTATACTCCAGCCTGGGCAACAGAGTGAGACTCCATCTCAAAAAAAAAAAAAAAAAAAAAAAAAAGAAAAAACAAAAAAAGAAAATATACAGATTTGATAAAGTATACCACTCTGAATTTTCATAACTCTAGGAATAAAAAGAGGATCCTAAAAGTTTCCAAAGAGGAAAAAAAAAAATCCATGTGTGGAACATAAAAAGAATAGCAGCATACTTCTCAAAGCAATACTAGGGGCTAGAAAATAGCAATGCAATTGATTCAAGATTCAGAAGCAAATAGATTTCTAGTCTAGAGTTACATATGCAGCCAAACTATAAATCAAGTATGATGGTAGAGTGAAAAATTTCTTAGAAATACAAGGTCTCAAACAGTGTTTGCTCTCATGTAATCTTTCTTAGAAAGCTACTGAAAAGTCAGCTTCACAAAAATGAGGGGCTAAACCAGAAATGAGCACTACGAAATCTCAATAAAGGAGAAGGCAACCCAAGAGAAAGGTAAAAGGAATTTTCAGTATTGCAGCTGTGCATAGATCTTGAGGGCAAATAATACAGATTGAAAGAGGAGTTCATGCACAGAGGCTGCAAGGAGGGATGGCTGCAGGGAAAGAAAGCAGCTGGTGAGCTGACATGCTTGACTATATTGTGGACATGTTGATATTTCTGTGGGAAATTTTAAATTAAACATTTGTATTAATATGTATCAATTATGTCACTTAAAAAACATACAGTATAATGAAGGAACTGTGATCTCCCCCCACTCTCTCCATGCCTTCTCTCTCTCAATATTTCTTTTCAGGTTGTTAACAGTATTGTTGTTTAAAATTGCCTGCTTGGCAAAATATTAACATCTTGGTTTGCTAAAATTAAGCTTTCAAATATGAGAGCACCTTCGTTTTCTATTTATTATAAAATGAAAACTAATAATACCTACCTTATGGGTTCAAGAACAGGTGAGATACTATTATAAAGAGTTTAGCACAATGCCTGGCTAAACAAGGGAAAGTATTTAACCCGTTCCATCACTTTTTAAAAAAATTAACATGCAATTTTTAGATAATATGGGAAAGTAAAAATATCGGTAACCAAAAGGAACAAAATAGATGTTACAATAATCCGTGACCCATAACTAAAAGCATAAGCACAACTTATTAATATGCTTGTGTGTGTATTTTTAAATTATATTTTTAAACAGATATGTGATTATAAAGCATATCTGTTTATTACAAAGCATATACTTTCTCGGTATTATGTTTTCCTCAAGTCAATATACTCTAAGACTCAGTATCAATTTATTTTCTCTAGAAAATGTTTTGATATTTTTCACAGAACATTTTTCAACCTACAGTTAGCTCAGAATGTTAAATATTTAGATGGTACCAATTTTATGTTATTTTAATTACTACAAATATCTCAAATGTCTCAATTTCCTTAAAAAGTTACAACATAGAATTATATAATATAAAAATAAGATATGACATACATTTGTTTAATTTGCATCATATAAATACATTTAGCAAATATTTGTACCCTTACTACATGCCAGGCACTATCTTTTATTTCACTTAATATTTGTAAAGCTTATTTTTCCCTCTTAATACCTATTTTATTATGATTAGTCACAGAGTAGCTTGGATGGTAATTTTTATTTCTGAGACTCTTCTCACGTACTTGATTTTTGACTAACACATCTATGTACGCTACTTTGAAGCGGCAGTATCTTGGAAATCACTTAGCCTCTTTGACGCACAGAGTTGTCATCTCTAAAATGAGGACTGTTACATGCATCACATGAAATAATGTATGTAGAATATTATAAGAAAATATTCTAACTTCTAACATCTACCTTATCAAGTCCTAAATTGATTTACTAGAGAAAGACTTTTTGTCGTGTTCTATGCTTAAAAGGTTGTTAGGTTTTATATCTCTCTTTTATCTCTCAGTTTATTTAGTCTAGAGATATATAAAGCTAATTTGCGTATTGTTCAGCATTGCAAAATGTAATACTAGAGCAATCAAACTGAAGGCAAAAGGGAAGAAAATACATTTCTAAAATATTAATGTCAAAGGTCCATGTTGTTGAGGGCAGTGAAAGACACATTTTTTTCCATTTTAAGGAAGACAAACAAATTTGCTCTCCAATACAGAAGGCAAATTCATCACTTAAATAAAACAGTTACATTAAAGGAAGCCTAAAACTTTCCTATTAAAGAAGTTGGTTTTTAAATGAAAGGAGTACTCCTTTCAATAAAAAAAAAAAAAAAAAAGACTCTTTGAGCCTATAAAGAAGTATGGCAATCCTTTAAACAAGACTATGAATTATTTAATCCTCAACTTACCAGAAAAGCATGCCATGAGTTGGATAAGAAAATTTTTTCCTGACACACTATGATATGTCACCAAATGTAGAACCAAATCTCATCCCTTAAAAAAATCTAGGATCGCAATACTTTGAGAAGGCACTACTCTTTCTTCCACTCTTTTTATTTTTTATTTTTGTTGTAAGGACTGTTACATGCATCACATGAAAAAATATATAAGAAGCTCTTCTTGTATATTTTAAAAAAATGTGCTATGCTGCTGTACACCAACAACAACCAAGCTGAGAATCAAACCAAGAACTCAATCTTTTCTACAACAGCTCCAAAAATATAAAATACCCAGTAATATATTTAACCAAGGAAGTAAAAGATCTCTACAAGGAAAACTATTAAACACTTCTTTAAAAAAAATCACAAATTTCTTTTAAAGAAATGGAATAACATCCTGTGTTCATGGATGGGAAGAATCAATATTGTAAAAATGATCATACTGTCAAAAGCAATCTACAGATTCAATGCAATTCCCATCAAAATACCAGCATCATTCTTTACAGAACTAGAAAAACAACCCTAAAATTTATATGAAACCAAAGAAGAGCCTACATAGCCAAAGCAATACTAAGTCAATAACAAATCTGAAAGCATCCAAATCTAAAGTCATTACCTGACTTCAAATTACACTACAAGGCTATACTTACCAAAACAGCATGCACTGGTATAAAAATAGGCACGTAAACCAGTGAGACAGAATAGAGAATCAAGAAATAAAGCCAAAAACTTATAGCCAACAAAGTATACAAAAACATAAATTGGGGAAAGGACACTACTCAATAAATGGTACTGGGAAAACAGGCAAGCCACACACAGAAGAATGAAACTGGATCCCCAACTCTCACCCTATCCAAAAATAAACTCAAGATGGTGTATTAGTCCATTTTCACACTGCTATAAAGAACTGCCTCAGACTGGGTAATGTATAAAGGAAAGAGGTTTCATTGACTCACAGTTAAGCATGGCTGGTGAGGCCCCAGAAAACTTACCATCACAGTGGAAGGCAAAGCCAAAGCAGGTTCTTCACACAGTGGCAGGAAGGAGAATAGCAATCGGGGAAATATCAGATGTTTATAAAACCATCAGATTTTGTGAGAACTCACTCAGTATCATGAGAACAGCATGAGGGAAACTACCCCCATAATCCAATTACCAGGTCCCACCCTCAACACATGGGGTTATGGGGATTACAATTCAAGATGAGATTTGGGTTGGAACACAAAGCCTAACAGTATCAGATGAATCAAAGACTTTAAGACCCAAAATCATAAAAATTCTAGAAGATAACATAGGAAAAATGCTTCTGGACACTGGTTTAGGCACAGAACTTATGACTAAGCTCTCAAAAGCAAATGTAACAAAAACAAATAAATGGTACCTAATAAAACTAAAAAGATTTGCACAGCAAAATAATCAGCAGAGTAAACAGACAACTCACAGGGTTAGAGAAAATATTCACAAACTATGCATCTGACAAAGGAGTAGGGGCCAGAATCTACAAGGAACTTGGATAGATCAACAAGAAGAAAACAAATAATCCCATGAAAAAGTGGGCAAAGGACATGAATAGATATTTCTCAAAAGAAGACACACAAATAGCCAATAAACATATGAAAAAATGCCCAACATCACCAATCATCAGGGAAATGCAAAAATTAAAACCACAATGAGATACCACCTTACTCCTGCAAGAATGGCCATTATTAAAAAGTCAAACAATAGATGTGGGCATGGATGTAGTGAAAAAGGAATGCTCTTACATTGGTGGTGAAAATATAAGTTAGTACAACTGTTATGGAAAATAGCATGGAGATTCCTTAAGGATATAAATATAGATCTACCATTTAATCCAGAGATATCACTACTGAGTATCTACCCAAAGGAAGAGGAATCATTATATGAAAAAGATACATACACATACATTTACAGCAGCACAATTTGCAATTACAAAGATATGGAACCAACCTAAGTGTCCATTGACCGATGAGTGGATAAAAAAAAAGTGGTATATATGCACCACGAAATACTACTCAGCCATAGAAAGGAGTGGAATAATGTCATTTGCAGCAACTTAGATGGAGCTGGAGGCCATTATTCTAGGTGAAGTAACTCAGGAATAGAAAACCAAATATCATATGTTTTCACTTATAAATGGGAGCTAAGCTATGAGGATGCGAAGGCATAAGAGTGACATAATGAACTTTGGAAACTTAGTGGGAGGAAGTTAGGAGGAGGGTGAGGAATGACAGACTACATATTGGGTGCAGTATACACTGCTCGAGTGATGGTGATGCTAAAATTTCAGAAATCACCATGAAGGGTCTTACCTATGTAACCAAAAACCACCTGTACACCCCAAACTATTGAAATAAAAGACAATAGTAATTATAAAATTTGATTGTTTTGACACATACAAGATCAAAATCATTAAGTTGTTGTTTTTTATTTTTGGTAAGGGAGGGTATAAATTTTACCTTTTATTAGCTAACATTCTACTTTATTATACTTAGTACCTCTAAACCTACAACACCTTCACCCATATAAATATCATCATTTCTTTTTGTTTGCCTTACATCTGTTAATCCATATTTTGTCTTTTTAAAATGTTATCAATAAAAGTATACAAAGCTTAAGAAGTTCAGTACTATCTCAAAAGCTTGATGGAAAAGTGTAGTCAAAGTTCTAATTCCCAGTGTTTAGACAATTATTCACAATTCTTTTGGTTGTTTCTTCTGGTGCTGACTTCTCTATTTTTAAATAGAAGGCTTGTGCCCTTTTTATGCTTATTTTTCAATTTTGGACATTTATATTTTGTCTTCCTAATAATGGAAGATGAGGACTTAAACTCTTTCATACCAACCACCATCAGCTTTCTTCATCCTCACTTTCTCAGTACAAAAAAATGTGGATAAATCTACTTTGCACTTACATTATTTTCTCTTGCTGTATGTGTGTGTATACTGTCTGTGTATTTCTGTGTACACTTTCTCTCTGTGTCTATGTGTGTGTCTACTACAGAGGAGGAGAGGGAGCAAAGGGGAGGAAGACAGGTCAAGGGAGTGAGGTGGTGAATTAGGAAGGGAGGGGATGAGAGAGGAAGGAAGCAAGAGAGAGAAAAAGGAAAACTTGATTTAAAGGAATAGAATTGAAAACTAGAAGGTTGGTTGTGCAGTATGAAAGTGAGGCTTAATGGAATTACACTGAGTCTCCTACTAATTCTCAACAGAAATTCTGCCTCAAGAAACAGAGTACGAGAGAAGAGGACAGCAGAGAAACTGCGAGAGTATGCTGAGGGGGAGAAATTGAAAGCCTGGAAAAAACGTGACAAGAATCTTGAGAGCATATCAGGTTGAACGGATGAATAGCACATCTCTCATTTCAGCTGAGATGCTTTATGTCTAATTTCTGGTTTTAATCCTAATAGTTACCCTCACATATTCGAAGTGATAATAAAGAGAAATGCAATATTTATTTGCCCCATGTATCTTAATTTATGAAAATATTATTGATATGACATTGCCTTGGCAACTTAACATTTTTCACAATGGACATGCATTACCATCATTTCATTTCCTCTGCCTTCCTAATATTACCTTACCATTGTCAGAAAGTTCTCAGAATAGTGATGCAAATCAAAGCTTCATTACAAAGCCGAGTGCAATAGCATTATTGCAAGAACATCTTATGAAAGGTAACTAGTGTGTATGCTTACGGCCTGAATTGAAATGATAAAATATAGATTTCATTTATTTTTATAACAAAATCTTACTTTTCTAAAAAAACAAAATAAAAAACACCTGGTCTTCTAAATCCTCACTCTTCAATTCATTTACTCAGAGGGAGAAAAATTCTTGTGGAAGCAGGAGCACAGGCTAGAATATACAGGATATTTCTCATCATCTGCACCGACAATGCACTGAATGATTAGATATTCTCTTCCCTAGTTTCCTCCATGAGACAAGAAAGAGCCCTCACGCCTGGAGGGGTAATTTCAAGAGGCAGTATAGTGATACCACAACTTTCAGTAAGAACACAGGCACTCTTCCACTGCCTTGTCAACCTAGCCTGGATCCTGAATTATACTGACTATGAAACTGCCTCAAACTCTCCTTAACTCCGTTTCTGGAATCCAGTCTAGACTGATAAAATGAAAAAGTCTTTATGCCTCCCTGCCCCAGACCCCACTTTGTAATTCTTTTTGGTGTATTCTGAGTGTCTGCAATAAACTAGTTCCCAAACTAAAGACCCCAAAGCAGCCATATCATGCCCCTCACGGAGCCTATGGGGAAGATTGGATGCATACAAAAATTATGTTTATTAAAAAACACTTTGCAGTTCTCTCAAGAATCTGTCCATCATTCCACAAATTTGCCTACTATGTGACAGACACTATTCATGGTGCTGAGGATACAACAGAGGAAAAACAGAAATCTGAGCTCTCAGAAAAAGAGCTTATGTTACAGACAACAAACATAAAAATAAACTGTTTCCCATGTTAGACGTGGATAAGTGCTATGGAAAAACACAAAGCAGACTGTGGGCTACAATTAAGCTCAGTGCTCACAACTGACCTTACTGAGAAGGTGACTTTCGAGCAAAGCCTTAAAGGGCATGAGATAATTAGCTTCATGGGTCTCTGGGGTGGTGACACCATCAGGGCAAAGTCCTACTTTGTAAGAAAAAGTAGTAGGGCATGAGGTCAGAGAAACAATGGGCTAGATCATGAAGTCCTTGTAATCTGCTAGGCAGAATAACTGCCCCCACAACCTCCCCAAAAAGTCCATATCCTAATCTCTGGAACTTGTGAATGTATTATGGGGAAATTAAGATTGTGGATAGAAGAAATAAGGTTGCTTAGCACCTGACCTTAAGAGAGGAAGACTGTCCTAGATATCTGGCTCAGTCTAATATAATCACAGGGTTCCTATAAAAGCAAAGAAGGAGAAAAGGGAGTCAACGTCTAAATGGCATAGCAGGAGAAAGACTGGCCCAGCCATTGCCGGCTTTGAAGATGGAAGGGGACAGGAGCCAAGGAATGCAGGCAGCCTCTCACACTGGAAAAGGCAAAAAATCCAGAATCTCTGCCAGAGCCTCTAAAAAAGGAACTCAGTCTTGTTAACCCCTTTATTTTAGTCCGGTGAGACTCTAGACATGTAAGACAATAAATTCACAGGAAGTCGCCGAGTTTGTGTTGCGCTCCCTCTCTCTCGCTCTCTCTCTCTCTCTCACTCCCCTCTCCCCCCTCTCTCTTTTAGACGGGGCCTAGCTCTGTTGCCAGTCTGGAGTGCAGTGGTGTGATCTAGTCTCACTGCAACCTCTGCCTCCCAGGTTCAAGCGATTCTCCTGCCTCAGCCTCCTGAGTAGCTTGGACAATAGGCGTGAGCCACTGCGCCGAACTAATTTTTGTATTTTTAATAGAGATGGGGTTTCACCATGTTGGCCAGGATGGTCTCAATCTCCTGACCTCATGATCCACCTGCCTCACCCTCCCAAAGTGCTGGGATTACAGGCAAGAGCTACCACGCCCTGCTGGTAATTTCTTACAGCCTCAACAGAAAAATAATCCACCCACTGTAGGAAATGTGGCTCTTCCTCTGAATGAAATGGGAAGCCAGGGGATGATATGAAGCAGGGGAAAGACCTGATCAGACGGCCATTTTGAAAAGGGACTCTTGTTGCAAGTTAAGAAGAGACTGTGGAGTAGGCAGGGTGGAAGCAGAAGAGCAGGTGGGAGGGCGTCAGAGAGGGAGAGGATGGAGGCTGGCCCGCTGAAGCTGTTAGGATACATGTGGTCGGAGATAAGAGGTGGTTGAACCTATCCGGATGAAGAAAAGTCACTACTTCAGGACAGCAGAGAGGACACAAAGATGACTCCATGAAAAATGAAGCATGTAATTTGGACCTGGGAAGACAAAATGCTTTCCTCCAAGTAAAGGTGTCAGTGGCAGAGGAAGCCGGGTAGGGGTGGGAATACGACAGATTTCATCTTAAAGAAATATTAAGGGCACAGTCAGCACAGGGTCTGGGAACATTCAATGATGTGGTCTGTCTGAAATGTCAGAGCCAGACTGTGACCTGTTTAAAGCTTTATACTTTATTTTTTAAATGTAATTTACAGTCTACAAGGGGGTGGAGCTGGGCTGTTTCAGAGACGGCCAATACTTATTTATGACTTGCTTGGCTGGTAGGCTAGAGACATATACCCTATAAATGCTAGCAACCACATGACTATTGACAAGCTTTAAGGGAATTGACAGGCAGTTGGGTTTTTAAACTACTCATATGTGTCATATGAATGTTACTAGTACCTACTTATATTAGGGAGTGGAGTAAATATACTTTTGTTTGGGGGAAACTTCTCAAGATTTCTTCCGAAATTTAATCCATAAAGGAGCCCAGTTAAAGTTTGGTGTATTTCTGCTTCTCCCTTTCTTCATTCAATACCATGCATGAGATATATTAGGTGAGAGCATCTTCTCCAATTTAGCCCTCACCACTAAAAAGCTCCTCTCACCATGGGGACACTCTCTCCTATATCATTAGGTCCACAGCAGGCTGGAACCACCTTTGACCAGGGCAAGTACTGAGTGTTGTGCTGCCTGGTGGTGCTTGCCCTTCAAGGAGTTTTCTCCCTCTTGGCACATGGGAGGAGCACATTATGCCTCCCAGCCATTTCCACTGATGTGTTCTGATCAATGAGTGAATAATAAAAGCAGTATGTGCTGCTTCAAAGTTTTTAACTGCCTGTTTGAGACCACCCAGAGTTATCCCCTTGACGTGCCAACCAGGAAGGCCAGGTATTCTGGATGGTGCAGCTTCAGCTGACGGTGCCTGTCACACTGGGTGAGAGTCACCCAGTAAAGCTATTGTTCTAGAGAGCCATCAGGATCTGTAACAGCTCTGTGTGAAAAGGAAATAAATGCTGTTATATTCAGTCGCCAAGATACAGGGTTTCAGCCTATTCTACCACAAATGATGAAGAATTAGTAATAAAAGAACCAAAGAAAGAGTTAGTATCCCTAGGGTTGGTTCTCACAACTTTAAGAATTGGCTATCCACTTAAAAAGCATTGTAGGCTAGGTGAAGTGGCTCACGCCTGTAATTGCAGCACTTTGGGGGGTAGAGGCAGGCAGATCACCTGAGGTCAGGAGATCAAGACCAGCCTGGCCAACATGGTGAAACCCCATCTCTACTAAAAATATAAATATTAGCAGGACATGACGGCGGGTGCCTGTAATCTCAGCTATTTGGGAGGCTGAGGCAGGAGAATCACTTGAACCTGGGAGGTGGAGGTTGCAGTGAGCTGAGATCACATCATTGCACTCCAGCCTGGGCTACAAGAGCAAACTCCATCTCAACAGAAAAAAAAAAAAAAAAAACAGCATTGTAAAAGCAACACAGTAAAGTCAAACTTACAGACTTATGCTTATGACACCAAAAGACAAAACAAAACAGAAAAAAACAAAAAACCCTTAGGCCCTAATATTATGCAAAGGATGTCTCAGGATAAAACTTCTAGCAACAGTACCTTGCATGGATTTAAGAAGTTCAGTGTCTCGAGCAATATGGATGGAAGTAAGGTTGATGCACGCAGGATATCAGTCTGAACCCTAAAAAAAATTGCTCCTGTGACAGGAAGGCATTCAAATCAATAACCCATGTGATAAATTTGAATAGAATCAACTTGTAAAATGCGATCATGGAAAAGATCAACATTTCTCAAATAAAGTTTGCATATGACTATAAAATGTATATCTTAATAAGTTCATTAAAGTTAAGTAGACATTTGGCTATTTCATCTCTCTCCTTAAAATGTTTGTATTCTCACTGGGAAAATGGGGGATCACTTTTTAAGCGACTGTGCCATACATTGAGGCATACGTGGAACATAATATGACAAACATGAAAATTTCAGGGAAATTTAATAAAAGCCAGAACAAAGAAAGGTTATTTCTCCAACATGAGCTACCAGCAGAAACCTTATCTAGTCCCCCAACCCCTACGCGCACTCAATAAACATCAGCAACAGATTTTATGTGTGACACCTGAGTAGACTCATTCTAGAAAACACAAGGCCAGGGCCACACGGAAAACATTATTTAACAAGCCTGAGGTAGCAAGTCAAGCTGCGCGCCACCACTCCCAGTAGGATAGGAAAGGGCTTATTGTTAATGTTGCACTACCCAGAACTCTTCTCACATGTGGTGTCTGCCTTGGCCAGTCTGTGTTTTATACGATAATGTTCCAGTAAAAGTTTCAGTAGCACGGCAGAGAGCTGCCCGTTCGATGTACCCCAATAGATGCACAACTCTTTCACAAAGGCAAAAGGAGCAAGAGAAGAAAACACTTTGACTTGAACAGTGCATATATTTCTCAGTGGTAACAATTCTGCAAACCCCCAGAATCAAAGAACTGGAAATATCCTTGTATCCTATAGGTAAATAGATCCATTTTCTGAACACTATTTTGCTGAGACAAACCTTTAAAATTTCTCTGGACCTGAATGCATGCCAAACATTTTCCTTCTCACTCGAAAAGTTCAGGTAAATGTGTCATGTACCACTTGTTTCCTAAGAAAGACTGAATTCACTGAAGTAAATTGGGTAGTTCTCAATACCACTTTATCACCTCCAATGCTGTCCTTCAACTGAGAGTACTCCAGTTCCAACAGGCTCCTTGTGAACATTATGGCAATTAAAAAGACCACTTTAATGTATAGGAGATAAGGACAATGATTATCAGTGGGATTGTGGCTCTGGAATTAAGTTTAAATATCACAGGGAAAATGTTCTCATCTCCAGTGGAGAGAAAAGATTTGGTGCGCTTGGGACTGTTATCAGGTGAGACTGAAAAAGAACATGTTCAAAGTTCAAAACTCAATTTTAAATAGTTTCCTTTTACATTCTAGAGCAAGTTTCTGAGACTTACAAAAATGTTTCATGAATTAATTTCAGACAATATGGAACCATGGAAATTCTAAATAAATGTTTTTAAAAAAATAATTCTTAAGAGAATATCACATTTTAAATATACTTCCATTTAACAAGGCAAAATGAGTTACTCCTTCCATCTCCTATCTTTCCTTAGTGCTTTTGTAGCAATGAGGTAAATGATGATGACAATGATAATGAATTCTAGAACCATTGTATTTTAGGGTTCAAAAGAATTTTGCAGTTCAACATTGGAAATTATACAACAATCTCACTCAAAAACAGATACAGACAACCTGAAGAAAACATTAGTGAAAAAAACAAGTGAGAAAAAAGATTATACTTTATTGCCAATTTGAGATTATCCTAGAAATACAAGTTTAAATTAAAAAAAATCAGCCAGGCGCAGTGGCTTACACCTATAATCCTAGCACTTTGGGAGGCCAACGCAGGCAGATCGTGAGGTCAGGAGATCGAGACCATCCTGGCCAATAAGGTGAAACTCTGTCTCTACTAAAAATACAAAATGTATCTGGGGGTGTTGGCACATGCCTGTAATCCCAGCTACTTAGGAGGCTGAGGCAGGAGAATTGCTTGAACCAGGCAGTCGGAGGTTGCAGTGAGTGGAGATCATGCCACTGCACTCCAGACTAACAAGAGACAAGAGACGGAGACTCTGTCTCAAAAAAACAATCAATACAATTGATCATATTAATAGATTAAAAGAGAAAAGCATTTAACTACCTCAGTGAATATGGAAAATAATGTTTATTAGAATTTAATGTTCCTTTATATAAAAACTTTCAGTGATTAGAAATTAAAGGAAACTTCCTTAACCTGAAAAAAAGTCTTTCATTTCTTTTTTAATTATTATTATTTTTTAACTTTAAGTTCTGGGATACATGTGCAGAACGTGCAGGTTTGTTAGATAGAGATACACATGCCATGGTGGTTTGCTGCACCCATCAACCTGTCATCTACATATTTCTCCTAATGCTATCCTTCCCCTAGACCCCTACCCCTCGACAGGCCTTGGTGTGTGATGGTCCCCCCCATGTCTTCTCTAATTCTTATATTTGTCTTTCTTGCCTTACTATGTTAAGATCTCCAGTAGTGAACAGAAGTGGTAGCAAGTGATCTTATTCATAATCTTAATAAGAAAATAAGAATTGACTCAACTTTTCAATGTTATTATATATATGTACGTATATATATAAACATACCCACTATACATAATAAAAATATTAAGTATACAAATATATCTTTATATTACTGTAAATATTTTAAAGATGTATATACAAGTATAAATATACTAAAATAAAAATTATACATATATAAATCTATAGCAAATTGAAAACATGAACAAGTTTTCATTAAGATTCTGAATAAAATCACCTTCTATCACTCATTCTATCCAACAATGGAGCACTGAGCATAGTAATGCAAGAAAGACAAGTATAAGAATCAGTGAAGAAATAAAATAATTGAAAAAGAATAGTCAATCATAGATGGTATGATTGTATAAGACCCCTAAAAGAGACTCAGTTAAATTATTAGAGTTCACAAAAGTCTTAAGGACATTTTCTGGCTTAAAAAAAAATCAACTGAATTTCTCCAAGCCAGTGACAAACAGAAACAAAACATTTTAGTAATTTTCTTCATAATAGTATCAAAATATCAGGTATTGAGAAATAGATCCAAATAGATGCAAAGACTTTATGGAGAGATCATCAACCCTTACTGAAGGGCAGTAAAGAAGCTGTAAATAAATGTAGAGAAGATACAGCATGTTCACTGATATGAAGACTCAACGTATTGTAAGAATGCCAGTTCTCTCCAATGCAATCCAATCCCAATCAAAATCTCATAGGTTTCTTTTTCGGAAATTTAACCAGCCAGTTCTACAGCCTGGCCATTCCTAAAGATGAACAACACAGGAAGCTGCCCTGACAGATATCACACAGTATTATAAAGCTAGGGTAACTAATCAAGCATGGAATTAACATGGGAATCGAAAGAATGACAACTGAAATAGTTTAAAGCAATGTCAGAAATAGACAGAGAAATTTTAAGAAATTTGAATTTGACAGAATTATAATAGCTATGTGTTTCTGTGGAGAAATGGCAGACTTCATAGTAAATGATGTCTGGCAATTGGTCATCTGTATAGCGAAAAAGTTGTACCCCTATCTCACACCATATGCAAAAAAAATTATCCTAGGTAAAGCAAAATTTTAAACAGACAAAATTATGAAATTTTACATAAAGTAGAAGAATCTCTCTATGGTCTCAGGTAGTGAAAGATTTCTTAAATAAGATACAAAATATTCAAACATAAAAATGTTGACTCTATTAAAATCAAGAATTCCTGTTTATCAATAGACAAACTGGAATGAAAAGACAAATCATCAACTGGGACAAGATATTTGCAGCATGCATACACACACACACGCACACACACACACACACACACACACACACACACACACACAAAATCTGCAAATGATTAGTGTTCTGAAAATGTAAATAATTTCTATAAATCAGAGAGTAGAATGATAGTTACTGGAGTCTGGAAAGTGGGAGGGATAAAGAAAAGTTTGTTAATGGGTATCAACATATAGTTAGATAAAAATAAGTTCTAACGTTCAATACCATGGTACGGTGACTACAGTTAACAACAATTTGTGGTATATTTCAAAATAGCTAAAAGAGAAAATTTGAAACATTCCAAACACAAAAAAATTATAATATTTGAGGTGATACGCTAACAACCCTGAATTGATCATTACACATTATATCAAAATATCACATGTACTCCAAAAGTACGTACAATTGTTATCAGTAAAAAAAAAAAAAAAATTAAGGATTCCTGTAAATCAGTGAATAGAAAAATTGTCAAAAATCTTTCCAGGAACGTCACAGAAGAGTAAACCTGAATAGTCAATAATTACATTAAAATATGCTTTAGCTGAATCACAATGAAATATTTCATATCCATAAAATTGGCAAAAATTTGAAATTTAGTTACATTGTTTTGCTGACCATGTAGAACAACTGGAATTCCATTTTACATTTAGTGGTTTAAAGAATTAGCAAAATCACTGTGGGAAGCAGTTTGGTATTATCTAATATATTTCAAAAGTAACATATTCTACAAACCAAAAATTTCATTCTAGGTATATTTCCTAGAAAAAACTGTTATACATGTTCATTGACTATACGGAGAATGTGGTTTATAGTCTTGCTGCATGTAAGAGCAAAAACCTGAAAATAATGAAAATATCCATTTTGAAAAAAGCAAACTATACTGCAATGAAATGAATGGATAATGGGCTCCATTCAACAACATGATACTCCACAGGTGTGCAACATAAAGACGAAAACGCAAGGAGCAGAAAAATTTTTCAGTATATTTCCGTTATGAGCTCAAAATCACACAAAACTAAACAATGAACTCCATAGCGATATGAAAATTTATGGTCAAATTATAAAGAAAAGCAAGGGAATGATTATTCTAAAGAAAAGTGAAATGGAGGAAATTAGCAAGAAGTACAGAGGGGACTTCAAAGATAATGATAGCCCAGTTTCTCAAATTAGATGTTAGGTATATGGGTGCTCATTGCATTGCTTCTCTTCATACCTACCACAGTTTTAGAAAAGTCTCAAATTCAGTATTTGATTTAAAAAAAAAACCTTTTGATAGCTTCTAGGAAAATGTCCTGGCTTCTTCCCTTGGCTGTGTAAGTCCTTCCAGGTCTGGAATCATCCTAGTTGCCAGAAAAATCTGACCATACTTCTCTTTTTCCCTACCTTACATTCCTTACTGCAGTCATACTTAGTTTATTCATTTCCTTGAACATGCAATGCTAGAAATATTCTTACCATTTCCACTTGCCTGGCCAATCCCTCACTTCCTCTGAAAAATCGTCCCTGAACCTACCCTCCCCAGCTCCTTTTTTAGGTAAAAGCACACTGCATTGAGGGCTGACTGTAGCCTGTATCCCCCTTAACATTACATTTAAAGTGTTTTTACGATGACTTCCTCTACCAGGCAGTACACTTGGTGACAGCAAAGACCACTGCTATCTTGTGCACTGCCAGAGGTCTACTATTTAATCCAGTGCCTAGAACATGAACAGTACCTGATGAATATTCTTTTTAAATATACGAACAAATAGATGAACATATTTCTTTTTGTAGAAGCACATTCTTTTCGTTGTTGGATACATATCTTCTTTGGGTGTATGTGTCAGGGCGTGGATAGCACTGCTTTTCGTTGTCACCCTATAATATAGGCACATCATTTCTTGTAAATTTCTCTCATTTCTCTTTTTCCTTTATTTTAAATGTGAGTGGAAACAAAGTCAGTTCAGGAGTATGATATGAGGAACAATTGCCAAATCTAAAATTTTTGACAAAGTTCTCTGTTTCTGTCATGCATACTTATTTAGATCACAAAATCATTATTTTAATTTTTAATTTTTGTGGGTACACAGTACTATATATATTAATGCAGTACATGAGATGTTTTGATACAGGCATGTAAAGTGAAATGAGCACATCCTGGAGAATAGGGTATTTATCCCCTAAGGAATTTATCCTTTGTGTTACAAACAATTCAATTATAATTTTTTAGTTATTTTGAAATATATAATTACGTTATTATTGACTACAGTCACCATGTTGTGTGTATTAGTCTTTCTATGTCTTACTCATTCTATTTTTTAACAATCCCCACCTACCCCGCAACAAGCCCCCCATTCCCCTTCCCAGCCTCTGGTAACCATCCTTCTACTCTCTAAGTCCATGAGTTCAATTGTTTTGAACAAATTCATTTCTTGAGAAAATACAGATTCCATATATTCCTTGTGTGGAATTTCAGTATCTCCAAAATGGCAAAATTATACTAGTAGCATGGCTGGTTTATCATGCATACACCGCTAATCCAATGTCTTCCCTGGCTTGACCATAACTTCATCTCCTTTTTGTCTCAGCCTTTTTCTCTCCAGAACTTGTCCAAGGACCCCCTTCATGCCCTCATTCTCCTTCTGCAATGTGATGACCCCCACTGGACTCTAGGTGTTTCTCTCTCTCTTTTGCCATATTTTCATCTAACTACCTCTTTCCCCAAACCCTATTTTTCATTTCCAACTCAACAATCCCTCTCCCTTCCAGCCTTCTAAATGTTACCTTTTAGATTCTGCTTGTCAGATGGATTAACAAAGTGACAAACCCAGTAAGTCCCTCCAAAAAGCTAGGGGAATAAAATCACCTCCCTTTAAGAGAAACACAGATGTTTCTAATTTTTTCTGATACATGTTTAACACGTTTATTGTGTAAAAAGCAGTAAATAAGATTAAGCATCCCAACTTGAAAAGACAATGAAAAGCCTTTAGTCCTGAAACAGTGAAAAAAAATACTAAAGAAGATGAAAATCTAGAGTTTAATTTGTTAATTCAATTTGTTTATGCATTCATTCAGCAAATAATTACTGACTGACCACCAAACAACAGGCATTGTTCCAGGAACTACAGCTAAAACAGTGGACAAAAAAAATGATGATCTGAGTTTCATCAACATACCTTCTAGAGAGAGAAAATAGACAAACACATACATAAATAAGTATCATCTTTATAATTTATCCCCCAAAACTACAGAATCATTTCTTTGACAAAGGTAATACCAGAAGAAATAGTGTTCATGAAAGTACATATTCTATCAATCAACAAGCAGTCTATTCTGGTGATACTTCTAGAATTCAAGAGAAAATATCTTCCAAAAAGGTTTTATTCCCAGAGAAAATATCAGTCTTTTGAATTTGCATGTCACCCCAGGGCCACATCTTAAAAACACATTTATCTGCAAGTTGATTGTCTTCATTTTACCAGTAAGTGCTTTCATTTTTTTCTTTTAGGGTATTTCAACTGGGTATTTCATAGTCCATAGTTTTTTCCAAAGTCAAAGCTGTTCTCTTATTGTGAGGAAGGCACCTTTGGAAGTTGTGTTATCTCTTATAGTACACAAGAGTGCCATTTAATACACCGAACCGATACTATACAGCCGCCCAAGAGAGTCCCTTAGACACCTGGGAAATTTGTTCAGTACCTGTGCTATTGTTTTAGAATATCTCCCTAAAGGAAACATTTTTTCCAGGTAATGAAAAATACCTCAAAAAGCAAGAGCGCTTTCAAAATTTGAGGAACTGCTCTGAGGGAGATATGCAACACATGATTATTGAGAATCTTAACAGTTGAAGTAAAATTTTGCTCCAGCGTTTTATGGCAGGACGTAAAATGTGGGCTGAGAGATGGGAGAATGCTGTCCATCAAGTGTCTGTCAAATTACCCATTGAAAAGGTCATTCCAACGAAAATTATTCTTCTAGCTGCTATCACATTAGGAATTTTTGCCAGAGAGATTTTAACTCCACAGAAAAGACTGAGAAACTCTGAACAATCCTCACCTGTGAAATCTAAAAATCGCCTCAGAATGCTAACAGGCATATACAATAATATTAATTGCATACCTTAGAAATATAAACTTGCTAAAGATAATAAGTAATTGTTGGATGCCACCATCTGAGGGGTTTACATTTAGTTTGATGCATTACAAAGGTGGACTGAAGAGCTCAAGAGAGATTATGATTTAAACTAGGGAAAGTGCTGATTATTACAAATCACTAACTGCCACTGCTGAGATAAATCACAGTTTAGGGTTGATGTGCTCTGTCCATAACACTTAATAGATGCACAAACATGTTTTGAAGCAGGAAGATTCAGAAGCTTACTTGGTTATTGTTATGCCCTACGTGCTTTTGATACAACTGTTGACTTGTGTATTGGCAGGCCCCAAGCGTGCCTTGCAGTGAGCAAAGGTAACTTACAGAGCTAAGTGTAGCGAAGGGATCCAATCAAGAGTCCCTAGCATATGAGCCCAGAGTCTCACTCTGTCACCCAGGCTGGAGTGCAGTGGCACAATCTCGGCTCACTGCAACCTTCACCTCCTGAGGTTTAAGCAATTCTCCTGCCTCAGCCTTCCAAGTAGCTGGGACTACAGGTGCATGCCATCACATCCAGGTAATTTTTTATATTTTTAGTAGAGATGGGGTTTCACCATGTTGCCCAGGCTGGTCTCCAATCCCTGAGCTCAGGCAGTTCACCCCCCTCGGCCTCCCAAAATGCTGGGATTACAGGTGTGAGTCACTGTGCCTGGCCAAGCCCTTTTCGATACAATCCAGATGTTTCTCCCCTTATCCTTTGTCTCTTTTGTACACACTCTCCACAACCCTCAACAGATCTTCCCCCGACATAGAACCAGCTTGGTACACGGGGCTTAATCAATTTCCTCCACTTCTTTCCAGTGGCTTTTCACATATAACCACAGTGGCGTGAGGCGGGCCCTCTGCCACTGAAGAAGTCAGGGTGGCAGATGCTCAGTTCAGTGTCAGTAAGACCCTCTCTCCAGTGTGATCAGATTTCAGCCATGTTCATATCGTTGGTGCGTGGCAAGAATGCAAACATTGTGACATTTTACCCTCTTTGCTTTTCCAGCAAAGTGTTTGTGAGTACGTTTCCTGGAGCTAATGGCTTCACACATTCTGATATAGCCAATTTTGAGATATTCCTCTTCCATGGAAGAAATTCTCCCCTTTGATGCCAGTAGCATTCACTCAACCACTTAAGCTTTTAGTTTAGTGTCAAGTTCATATAAATTATCATCCCGCAGAAAGAAAAGCATTAGAAGTCAACCAATTTTGTTGTTTGGGCTTTAACGTATGCCTTCAATTGTTCAAGGGAGGAAAGAGTAGAGAGAGATGGTTAAAGGGAGGGGAAAAACAGAGAGGAGGGAAGGAATGAGAATGTAATGGAAGAGATGAGGGGAAAGGAAAAGGGGAAAGAAAAAGGAGGAGAAAGAGAGAGGAGAAGAAGAAACAGACTAAGTTAGAGAGGTCTCTAACCTGGTAGCCTATGATATTACCACTGAATTTGTAGCAATGCCTGCAATCATTATTAGATGTGCCAAATGCGGTAGAGAAGGTTTTGTGAATGCTGGGGCTGTAGAGAATGTCTTGCTTGAACACTTGGTGAATTAAGATACCTTGAAGTCATCTGGGGTGGGGTGTAGGGCAGTGGAACAAAGGCGAGCAGTAATTCTTTCCTGATGATTATTCCAGGGTTGCTTCACATTCCTTCTGCCAGACTTAAGCTCAGTACTTACAGAGAGCTCTCAGTTGATGGATGCGCCCCATTAATCCCATATCTAAGTGCCTGACGTGGGTGAAGATGGGGATTCCAGTCTCACACATGCAATGCAAAAATGGCCCTTCTCTTCCTAACCATGACATCTGGGTCCTCAAAGAGGAGAAAGCCCCTCCTGCAAATTCCAAGGCCACTCCATTTCCTGCTACTGAATTAAACATCTCCCAGAATAACTGACAACTCACATATCCAATAACATTCCTTTGTGGCTTATCTGTAACACATACATTTATTTTAATATTAATATTATTCAAATTCAATACAGAAGGGAAACATCTACTTTTCCTAAGGGCTCTGGCTACCACTGGTCTCAATTTGAAACTCCATGAAATCATTTTGCCAAATTGTCCCTTGTGTGTTAACCCCATTTTAAGTCCATTCCACCTTCAGTATAAAACTCCAGCAATTTCAGTGATAAAGTGGCAGCATTTTAACATCCAAACTACATGTGAAAAGTATTTTGATTAGTCACAACTAATGAGAAGATTGAAAAATCTTGACTATTACTGACGTGTTTTAACCAAAATCTACTAGTACTTGTCCAATAATGTAAGTTGAGACCTTTTAAAGAGAAATGTATATTTTATTAATTCTTTTGCTAATTTGACCATGAAATTATTGTGAAAATTCTATATTTAAAAAATATACAATTTTGATTTAGATGTTTTATAGGTGTAGGAAAGGCAAAACTCCACCTCTGTTGTCTTAGGATTTGGCTGGATCTGAGAATTAGACAGACATAAAACAGATTAACAGAAGAAATTCATATAAATGTTTTTCTTTTTTTTAGAGTGAGGACAAGGAGGGTACATACAGAAGAGGGGTCAGGGACCAACAAACAACTTCAATACAAGTTTAACATGCACAGGAGCAGTCATAAAGAAACGAAGGCCCAAAGAAAGGGTTAGAGTCAGTTATTTTTATACTGAATTGAACAATTAACAGTAAGTTGTGAAAATGCAACTATGTTATTTGGAGAGGCTTAAAAGAGTTATTTTACAATGTCTATACTGAATTCTTTTGGTTTCAACTTATTATCCTAAGGATAAGGATGTTGTGTCTTCCAAGTATATGGAGAGCATCTTTCACATGGGAATTTCATCTTCTGCTTTTAAGAAATGGCACGAAGGTCAGCGTGATCTTTTTGCACCTGGTGTTTTTCAAGTGCCCTTTACCTTCAATAGTCAATATGCCAGGATGGTATATTTTTAACTACTTCACAGGTAATAAAATGCATATTTTCTTCACACAGGTTGAATTATTTCCTCTTAATTATCAACTAAAACCAAATTTAATGATATTAAATATTGTCCTTTTTTTTTTTTTTTAACTTTCCTTAAACTGACTTCTCTCCTCTGCTTATCCTCTGACTTCCCCCAGAGCCAAGATGCTTTCATTTTTGGATGCATTCTACTAAAGCCTCAGTTTGAACCTTCATAAATGTCAGTTGTCATAAGTTGGTGAGGGCCACAATACGGAGTTAACAACAATATTTACTCAAGACTTAATAACACTAATATTATTTCAGAATGAAACTATCAAATAAAGAAACTCCTACATAATGTCAAAAATTATCAGGCCCAACCACCAGTTGGACAACCCAAACTGCATTGGCCATACCAACATTTCACAGAATCAATGCTTCAGGTCACTGAGCTAAGGAAACAGCAGTAACAACCTCCTGAGAAATACGCAGGGAGAAAACACTAAATCAGGTAGAAGATGGGTGCAATCATCCAGATAATCTGAGAAAACCAAGACAAAAAGCACTCCAATTACTTGTATGCTTTACGGGATATATTTTTAATTGTTCTAGATTTAGGTAATTATATTCATTCTCCTTTCAGACAAATGCAATTTGAAATACTCCCCTCAAGTAAAATCAGACATAAAAGACAAGTCCTATAGAGTATACTGCAAATTCATAAAATAGATTAATTTTTATCAAATACAGACTTACTTTTTTTTACATCTATACCAATTTAAGCGTGAGTAAATACACAGTCTATTTAATACTGAACCGTTATCTATTATCTAGGGGCAATGTTACAGTTCCTTACTCATTTCAAAAGGCAGGTATGACTTTTTGTGCACATGAGTATCACAAAATGATTACTACTATCCTATCTGCATACTGTTTATATTAATACCACCCATGTTATAGCTGAATACAAACAGAAAAAGGGTAAGAACTGTTGCACAGAACTGTGAACACCTTGAAGGAAAAACCAAAATTTACTAATCCTTACATTCCAATAGAGACACTCCATGCCTAATAGACATTGATAATTATCTGTTGGCTAATTTTAAAAGCATTATTGATCTGTATCAGCACTGTAGAAAAAACTCAGCTCAGAGACACACATACTAGATGTTTGGTTGGTTACTCTCCAAGCCACTCCCCAGTCTTCTAAGTCCTGTTCTGGGCCCCTGGAGGCTGCTCTAATTCAGTGGCTCAGTGCCTCCTGAATGGCATTTTCCCTCTGGCTGCCTTTTGAATGTAGCCATCAGGAAGGATCAGCAGGAGACCAGCAGGTAGGAAGAGAAGAATCTTGGGGTGTTTATCTGCTGTTCTCCCTCTGCCAACTTCAGCTTTGAAAAGTGGCTGTACTTGTCATCCATAGATTGAAAGTTCTGATCCTCTAAGGGCCTCTCCCCAACATCTGCAGCTGTCACCAGAATTTTCTCCCCTAACCCCTTTCAGGCCTTAGCTGGTGAGGGTTCCCCATTCTTTTCAGAACTTGGGTGCCTCATTTGCGGAATCTTTTTATTAAATTCTCTTTATACACACCTTTTAGTATGCCATCCGTTTCCTGTTGGCGCCCTGGCTAATACAGTGCTCTGGGTCAGTTAGGGGAAGAGAACAACATCAAAAACAAATTCCTATTCCCTGTGTAAAAGTACTGTCAAACTTAGACAGCATGCACTTACCAATTGTGAAAGAAAATTCTAGGGAACCATATGCTGAATCAGGGCAAGGACATAAAACTAAATACTTGAGTTGAAGATAAAAAAGACCAAAGCAATTACCCTTCTACAAATCTCTAAAAACAAGCACAAAGCCATTATTTGAAACATTTATGGTAATTATACTATTTTGATTAATGTCCCTGGCTACTGTTTTGGCTTCAATAAGCCATTTTACCATTTATCTTGTAAGTCTGAAGAGAAGAAAAACAAAATTTAATTTTATGGTTTAGGACAAGGCATAAGATGACCAGAATCTAAATTTTTGAAAAAGAGAGAACATGGTCTTATGGGTTGAAAGTTTAAAATGGGAAATAGGAACAACAAAAGATCAGATAAAAATGTCAGTTGCTTGGCCAGGTGCAGGTGGCTCATGCTTGTAATCTCAGCACTTTGGGAGGCCAAGGCAGATCACTTGAGGTCAGGAGTTCAAGACCAGCCTGACCAACACGGTGAAACCCATCTCTACTGAAAAAAAAAAAAAAAAATTAGCCGCTGACGGTGGCCTGCACCTGTAGTCCCAGCCGCTCAGGAGGCTGAGGCAGGAGAATAGCTTGAGCCCAGGAAGTGGAGGTTTCAGTACGAAGAGATCACATCATTGCACTCCAGCCCGGGTAATAGTGGGAGACTCCGTAAAAAAATAAAATAATAATAAAAAAATTAGTTAAATAAATACAAGGAGATTTTATATTTTTTTCCTCCAAAAGATCAATAATATAATAATGAAATTAACAGTGACTGGAAGTTATACACCACTTATTACATGACAGGCATTATTCTATGTGTTTTACATATACATATGAATTCATTCATTGTTTGCAACTATCCAATTAGGTCATTACTAATATTACCCTTGTTTTATAGATGAGGAAACAGACTCACCGGGGTTAAGTAACTGCCTCAAATCATGCAGCTTGTAAGTTGCAGTGCCATATTTGACCCAGGCAGGCTTCCTCCAAGGCTAGGGCTCTTAATTTCTACACTATACTGCTGTAAATATGTAAGATTATATAATCAATGTACTTCTCCTTATATCTTTTGGAAATAATCCACTGCCTACTTGCTTCACCAAAGTATCAGAGAAGATATAAAGTACAATATTTTTGGTACTAAGACAAAAACCTAATTTTAAGAAGTAATGAATTAAAGACAAAAATTTTGCCTAGCTTCTCATAACTCTTAAACTTTGCATAACCTTATTACACATCAGAATATTATGACATTAAGTTTGTCACAACTATCAAACAAATGCTAAACATTATTTTTTAAAAACAGGACAATAAGGCAGTCAAGGAAGGTACTTTAAAGAAAATTAAGTTTTTAAAGGTAATGAATTGTCTGAAAAGAGAAAAGCACACTAAATGCATTCTCCAAATTTCTCAAAGACCATCTTCCAAGATGGCCAAGGTGCTCCTTCTCAAACCACCCCTTTACACAGAGAAGTTTACATATAGGCCAATTATGTTGACGCTATTTTGACATTCAACTGGAAAATGGTATTTTGTGTCAAGAGAAAAGAGGGACTGAAAATGAAATTTGGTTAAACCGCTTAATATCATGCTAATAAATGGGTCTGAGGTATACCCTACAGCTTTAGGGAAAACATCACCCATGGGTTTCCAATCAGTAATTTACACAGTACTCAGTGAAAATAAAGCAAGGCAGTAAGAAGTAGGTCCAGACGAGGCACCACACATTCTTCTAAACAGTGTATCTGCTGAACTCATTTGGGTAGAAGGCTTGTCTCTGTATTCACTACCTGCAGTGAAAAGAGTACATATGACTGGAGTGTCTTCAGGGAGAAGGATGGACGGATGGATGCATGGGCATTTATCCACCAACCCAGTAGGTCCTTGCAGACCTTGCTCAGGCAGCAGAGGATACTGTGGGTAATACAGTAATGGAAAGACTTGAGACCTTAGGTATTTTTAATTGCTTAAAAAAAGATAAAATTAACATTGCCCAAACTAGAGAGTCAATGAAGACTGTCAAATCACAGACTAAAAAGTTAAAATTTTATGAATACCTTGAACCTCCCATCAACTGAAGACCAAAGTAAAAGATAAACAATTAACCCAGCTATGGGAAACATCGCACACTGACTAATGGCACACACATGAACAATCTGTGAGCATCTGAATTTATTATGAGGTAAGATTTTTCTTCAATGTAAGTTTTGATAATTGTATACTCTGTAATGTTAGAATAATAGTTATATATGATAAAAACATGTAACTTGGCTCAGAATCCTAGCCAAGTTAAGAGACTCATCCAGTAATTTATCTTAAGTCAACTTGATTGAAAACTACTTGGGAATGAATTTGTGACTTGTATTATTTTCTATTCTTCTGGAATCTTAGCATAATGCTTTTAATCTACTGGGCTATCAATAAATAATTATCAATTAACTGAAGGGAGTGAGAGGCATGCCACTATTTTCTCTGGCATTGACGCCAGATATGCTGATTTTCGTAACTGCATTCATAGGCCCGATCATCTAAAAATGACAGATGTTAGCTGAGCAAATACTGAACTCTCTGCCATAAGGGCAGTTCACTGTAACACCAAAATAAGTCTTAAGGTCAAAGGACATTATTCCTGAACTGTGACTAAAATAAGAAGTTTTCCTCATGCTTTCAGATCTCTGGGGTAAAAGTCTATTTGTTTTAAAAACACTAGTAGAGTTGAATTGATCATCACTATTATACAGAACCAAATGAAACAAGGCCATTCAGTTTGTTGCTATCCAGCCATGTTTTAGGTCAAGTAGTACAAAAAGATACAAAAACAACATTCTTTTCCAACAGTTTAAAACAATATGGACATTGAAGTTATGGCTTATTTTAGTGAATATTATTTTAAAACGTCAAATACACGTGTTACGATTTCAAAGAGATCGCGGTAAAGTAATAAGCCTGCCCATTTTCCTCAATCACATCATATTCCACATACATGCATTAAGTATCCATAGTCAACTGTTCCATGTAAACAAAAAGAAAATAAGATGTACCACATGATTCCCTTTCCTCTGATTTTACACACCAAAAACCTCAAAGTTCCAAATTTCTTCCATCTGTAAAGGTGTTTGAAGAGTCTGGCATAGAGTCTCATATTTATATAGAAGGGTAATCAGAATTTATTCTGATTTTTTAGAAGCAACATTTTCTGATAGCCAGCAACATTTTCCCATTAAGTCAATGAGTAAACAGAAGGAGCACCCTTTTCTGTGTACCACATGATGAATGCATTGTTTCAAAGGTCAACTGGCAGGGTGTGGTGGTGATATCTGGGAGGTCTTTGTCTTTTATCTGGTAAACATTTAACAAAAAAAGGGTAAGCAAAAGAGAGATGGCTTGTCTTATGGCCATTGCTAAGAGAAGGCTGTCACCTTTCCTTATCACTTTGGGGCGTGAGAATGAACAGATCAAGCTGTTTCAGTATTTCCTACTTTCACTGGGCCAAATCAAGATCTTAGTAAAATTTCAAGTATGACACAGAAAGAGTAAATAATGAAATGTATATATATTTGGGCATAATTCATCATACAGCTTTATCAGATAAAGCAAATGAGAAAACCCTGAGCCAGTCATGAAAGCATGTCCAACTCTGAGTGACTTGTCCTTAAGATGGATCTTCCGTAAATAATTAAATTAGTGGAGGTTTTTTTTTTTTTTTTTTGCCTGCCCATCTGGGTGGAAAGAAAATTTAAAAAAACACACGCACAGGGAGTAAAAAAAGAAAAAAACCCTCAAAGACTAAACGTCACATTTATATAGTCAGTGCAAAAAGGGCTTTACTGTATATTAAATTGTTAACAAGATTCCTGAATTGCAAACTGCAAAAGAAAATCAGCATGGTTATTATAAATAATTTATTTAGGTATGATTAGAAACTTGTGAGAAAATGTAATTTGTTTTATGACCACAAAGATGAAAATGTATAAATAAAAAATCTGAGTCATATCTTCAACAAATTTTTAATACAGGTAAGTAATTTAAAGGTATTTTGTAATAGACACGTTAAACCTTATTAGGTTGTGAAAAGCAGTATTTATATTTAAAGGACTGAGAGCAATTCTGTGTGGCTGCATTTCAGCTGCCTCAGAGTACGTGAAACAGAAGAGAGCGATCTGGGGTCTGGCTGCAAGACAGGACGATGGAGCTTTTACTGGTGGGGGCATGGGGAAGAGGCCAGAGGTGCATGGCTTGATTTTGTTTTTTTTCTCCCCTTTATTAAAAGGACAAACTGCAAATCATTGTATCAGTGATCAAAGGATCACTGATAAAATACAAGAAGCTGAATATGACAGCAGTGCTGAAAATATTTTCACTGCTTAGAGACTAGGCCTCTGCAAACATGGCTTCACTGGACTTACTATTAAAAGCAATCTGCAAAAGAGGCTTAAAAACCCAGGGGTCTAATATCAAGTGAACAGTAGGAAAGGTGACCTTTCATTCCGTTTGTTTATTAGAGGATCTGCAGACTCTGTCTCAGTGTGGGTCCGGCATTGGTAAGAGGCCAAAGGGGAGATGGTGAACTCTGTTTTTTTAGAGGTCACATAATCAACTTAGAAAATACAGCTGGAAAAAGAACAAAAATAAAAGCTTGGTTTTTATGTACTATCTATCATAATTTTGATTAAATGGTTAAATGTAAATTCTTTTTAATAATTTTTTATTTTATTTGAGCACAACCAACTTTGTACAAATTTAGGTACTAAATTTAATCAGATACAGCACACAAAATTAAAGAGACAAAAGGGTAACTGAAGCAGGTAGAAAAAAAAGAAAATTGAAATAAGACTAAAATACAGAAGTTAACTGAATGTAAAACAAACAAAAAAAGAAAATACGAGTTCTGTTAGGATGGCAGTAATTTTTATTTTTCTGAAAAGTAACACTATATAATTTCAATAAATAATATCTCATTTAAAATGCATTTATAAAATATAGAATGTTTTCAAGCAACCTCATCATTTTATTTTTACAAAGTGGTAGAAAGTGATCAACTATGAGGCCTATATACTTCATATGCAAAAGGAGGTAATGCTAGGCATATTCAAAATTGTATATTTAAAATATTACTCCTATTTTTACACAATACAAACAAAAATTACTCCTATATGGTAATTACATTTAAATATTTGTTAGGAGCTACTTGTCTTTAGGTACTGAGTTTATTCTTTAACTACCACCACTGGCCCTTTGACAAAGTATTAAACTTATTTTAAATATTCAATGAGTAAACAACCTGACATTCTCCCCCAAAGCGACTTTTCTTATTACTCTGAAAACAAAATCTAAAATAAAAATCAAAACAGCCAAGGCATCGTGGTTCATGCTTTGGGAGGCTGAGGAAGGAGGATTTCTTGAGGCCAGGAGTTCATGACCAGCCTGAGCAACACAGCAAGACCCCCTGCTACCTCCCCCCCACCAAAAAAAAAAATTAAAACAGTAGCAAAGGAAGAATGGTGTTCAAAATGGTTTAGAAACACTGTAGCCTCCCTGGTCCTGATTTAGTTATAGTCATACTAGAAGGCAAGCACACACACTTTGTTGACTCTATGGCTATGACTGATTGATGATACCGTAGCAAGGTTACCATAGCTAATTACAACATTATTCATCTAACCGTTCATGGGAAAAAAAATACCAGACTCACAGGGAAGAAAAAAGAAAAGAGAAGCCATTCTATAGCTGCTAACTCTTGAATAGTCAGCCTCAACAGGAAACAAATAGGATGAAACTCAATGACCAAATTATAACTTATGGATTCATCTGAGCAATTTTAACTCCGGGTAATTTTAACTCTGGGTTTCACAGCCTACAGCAGAGAGCTTCCAGCAACAAGGAACCTTCACATGCTTACATGCTTTGTAGTCAGAATTCAAAGGCTTCATCAGACGCATAACCCAGCCCTGAGCTTTAGTTCTGCTATGTGTGTGGTGTGAGTGTGTTTGTCTAGGATCAGATGCCAATACTTAAACTCACATTATGGGCACAGCAGCTACTTACACACAGCAGCCTAATTAAAGGAATAAACTTCCCCTTTCTTTATGTTTTCCTGAAGATCAGTGCCATAAAGGGATTTGGTTTGGTTAAAAATTGAGAAAAATGTTCCCATATGTTCCCTTTATGCAGTAAATTCATCAAAATCAGACTGAAAATGGTCACAATTTTCAACAGGAGTCAACAGCTACACAGTATTTGCTGAACACCCCTGCAAATAAGGAGAACTCAGTGTTTTGAAAATAATGATATTATAACAGACACATAATCATCATTTCCATTTCGGTTCTGAAGAAGCACAAACACACATGGAAACAATAAAGCATCTGTGGCACCTTTCAGCTTTCAAGTCTCAAAAACAAAACTCACTTTCAAATAGAAAGTAGCTTATCTTCAAAGTTTAACACCCAAGAGGAGAATAAAGCTCATACCACTTCAACTCCAAACTTTAATCAGATTACTTTATATCAAGGTAATCTAGATCACAAGCATTGTAACAGCCAAGTTTAAAGTACTTTTTATCCTGAAACACTATTTAAATTACATTGCTAAAATAATTTAACTAAATAAATATTTTCCCATGAAAGCTTGAACCCAAGTTAGCAAATTTCAGTCAAGAAGTACTGAGAAAAATTATCAAAAGGTACAAAACAAACTACTAATTAATTGGGGCCATAGGAGGGAAACTGGCAGAGGCATGGAGTTGGATTCAAACTCAGCTTGATATTAATAAAACACTCATGGAAGCATCATGGCCAGTTGGAGAAAGGACAGCTTATTTTATAGATGAGGAAACTGTGGCCCCAGGGAGATGTGGTGGTGACACATCAAGGAGCGACCTGGATAGGCTTTGTGTTTAATTTTTAGTTCTCTAGAATGTGCCCCAAACGTGGCCTGATTTATTTTTTGTTTGGAAAAATTTGGTTCTGATCGAGGTAGGTTAAATGGCGTGTCCTGACCACACAGCTAGATCAAATACTGCAGGGTCTAGAACTAGCTCCATATCATTGACTCTCAAGGGACAAAGACTGGGTTGGGCCAACCTTAGGGTATGGCCACAAAATGCCTTTTAGGACACAGGAGGTGGTCAGATACTAATCATGAAAGCAGCCTTATATTTAGATACTTAAAATATCAAAAAGCGTATTAAAATATCCACATTATTTTTAAAAAAATCCACACGTATGGATCCCATTAGTGTATTGGTTTTGGTGGAACTTTCCTACACACACACACACACACACACACACACACACACACACACGGGATGAGAAGGCAGAAGCAAACTAATTTCTGAAACTTATAGGATTTAAAAGACATTTTCTCCATATCCACTTTCTGGTCTTTGTTCTCTCAGTAGCTTTTGATGTATAGCTATTCATAGTATCTACTTATTAATTTACACTCTATCTCAATTCCAAAAGGATATGAGGTGCTATTTTATCACATATATCACTTAAAATATAAGGATAATTGAAGTCTACAATGAATTTTTAAAAAGTCCTGTAACTGAACAAGCACTGTTCTGGAAGCCAAGAGATGTGGGTTCCAATTCCAGTTCTTTATTCGACATCAGAGTACACAATTGACTCTAAGCTTTTATTTGCTCATTTGTAAAATAATATTGATTACCTAGACAATTGCTAATTGTGAAATTCTGTGGAACTGTTTATTTCTAGATTAGCATTTAACAAAACGTGTTATGAGACATGCACACATCTTTTGAGTGGAGGTAGGTTTTTGGGGTAGATAAGCATTGGGATTCCATTTATTGCCTACCTTATAGAATTCTGCACCCTTTCTTGCATAGTAGCATAATCAATCCTATATGTCCAGAGATAGAGAATGAACAAATTTAAATAGCATCTAGAATTTAAATGCTCAATAAATGTTATGTATTAACTAGAATCAAGCATCCATTGAAACCCTGATAGATGCTCAGAAGAACCATGGGGTTTCACAGGGAAAACTTGGAAAATTCTTGGACTAGGTGATTTTCAAGTCCAAATAGATTTTGGAAATATATTCTTTGCAATTTCACCTGGTATTTTGGTTACCACGTCTCATCATTTAAGTGAACTCTCAGGCTACCAATCTCTATACTACACAGTGAAATGCTTTCGCCTATTTCAGAACCATAGAATCTTAATGTGAAAGTGATTTGCCAGTTAGGGCTGAGTCAGGGCTCAGTCATTCAGAATTACATTAGAAAATCCATTAGAAAATAAATGATAGGAAATAATTTAGATGAATGAGATTGGAATTATGTGATTGCCCACTTGATTTAAAACTCAACTTATAAATTAAAAACATATACCCTGTTAGATTATAGGGCATGAGATTATGGGCCCCTTTATGTAGGAAGATTTCTGCTGTTCATCTTTTTAACTCTTGATTGTTGGATGAAGAATTAAGAAATAATACTTATTATATACTTACTGGACCATTTTAAAGATTTGGACAAGGCTTCACGAACAAGGTCATATTTGAACTTGAACTTAAAAGGAACATATGCGTTCATTAGGTAGAAAAGAGACAAAGGAGTGAGCCACATAAAGAGAACAGTACTCGCAAAGGCACAGACATTGGAAGACAGTAAGTTTGGAATGGCAAGTGGTTCACAGTGGCTGCAGGCTAAGGTGACTGTGAAAGAGTGGCCAGCAATAAAGGTGGACAGAGAGGAAGCAGCTAGAACATAGAGTGCCTGGGGATATGAATATTATACATGCATAAGTATTATATACTGGAAGATAAAGAAGGAATGGGAGGGATCAATGTCTGTATGTATTATATGGAGAAGGTGGTTGGTGGTTTTTAATAGAATATTGTGGATGGTTATCGTGTGTTGGAAAAAGAAATATAAAAATTGTACTGAACAATGAGTATATTTTGATATCAAATACCAGAAAAACATAAATTTTGGGTGCTCAACATGATGTAATCACAAAAATGTCTTGATTCCTAACATTTGTTGAATTGTGTCTGCTTAATTAAGAAAAGCAATGTGAGCCGATAAAGATTAAATTCGCTATTTTCTTAAGAAAATGGCCTTAAGAATGAGAAAACCAGTAAAAATTAAGCTGTACTTCTGTTGTACCAGGTTGGGTGAAAGAGTCATGAAAAGTAGAACTAGTTCCAATGGACTACAGGAGCTGAATGGGGAAGGGAGATGAAGGGCCAGGGTTCAATGGCTGGCATTTCACAAACACCCTGACAGGAGGAAGTGCTGGAACACAGGTGCTGCAACTCCTCTCGCTGCCCCTTCCCATCCTTCACCTAAGCAGGCTCTCAGGGTGGACCAGACAGCACAGCCAGGTCGCACTCCCAGAAGAGCCACAGATACTGCCTCTACTGACAACCACATCTCTCCAACCTGAGGTGGGCAGCCTGTGGCCACATCCTGCCCCAGAGCCCACGACAGGAAAACAGAATGGGCAGAGACCAAAGCTTGCTGTGTTACTTCCTTAACTTCTCTATCTGAAAAACCTGATAAATATGTATTTTCTTTGCTTTTTAAGTTCCAGAAATGCGAAATGCCAAGTACTCAAACTGCTAGAATCATGAAGGTAGGTAAAGGGTAATATTTTAACATCATTTATCCTTGCCCAAATTTCTCCTGCTAATTCAGAGGAATCATCTGCATCAGCTTGCTAACGAGTTTGGATATGGTTCTCAGGGTGATGCGAAGCCAGTGAAGGTCATTAAGCAGGGGAGTTATATTACATAATCAGATTTGTGATTTAGAAAGGCAGCTCTAGCAACAGCAGGGACTGAAGAAAGCAGACAGGGTAAAGAAAGAGGTCAGTCTGAGGCCGCTGCAACAGTCTAGTTGATGGCAAAGCTCTGGCCTGCTATGGTGGCTGTAGACAAGGAAACTGAAGAGTTGACAGTGTTAGGGAGGTAGAAGGAAACGGTGAACTGGAGGTGACGCCAAGGTTTCAGGCCAAATGGTTGGATGGCAATGTTTCCCACCTAAAACTGAGCTAGTCTCATCATTTAATCTGGTACTAAGTAAAATGAGATTGTAGGCCAAAGAGTTCAGTATTTTCAGGGTTTTGGTATATGTTTTGAGAGTAAACACCAAATACAGTTATATTAATTGGTTGTTTTATGAATTGCATATCAGAGGCAGCACAGCAACGTGGTTCCTCACACTGCAGCCAGCAAGAGTTCAAATTCTGGCTCGGCCACCTAATAGCTATGCGATTTTTGATGAATTACTAAACTTCTCTGTGCCTATCCCTCCTCTCTTAAAAGATAAAAATAATAAAGGTCAACGAATTAAGTATGATGAGGCTTAAATGAGTTCTTATGAGTAAGGGATTTAGACGACTTAGTGCACTGCCTTGAGCTCAGTGCCTGGTGTGTACTTTTCATTTAATATATACTATTTTCTCTGACTTATCAAAAATCATTATGGAAGAAGTAGAAAGTACACTTTCAAAGAAGGGGAATCTTAGCTGACTTTTTTCCCTTGCATTCAACATTATGTTCTTGTTCCAATAGTCTAACAAATAAGCTGAAGAAAACAAACTTTTTTCCTGAGAAAGCTTGTAAAAGTAAGAGCAAATTCTCTGGCACAGGGATACTCTGAGGTTCAGCCATTTGAAGACCATGGTGCTTGCTTATAAACAGAATATTAAAACAAGCAAGAGTAATTTTCTCATTTCGTCTTCCCTTATTGCCTAATTTTCCTCTCATACCATTTGCATAATGGATAAAAAGGCATCCATTATGCAAATGAATGACGGGTCTGTAAGGTTGCTGAAGCCACAAGGCTGGCTCCAGATGAAGAGAAGCTGCCACAAAGCCCTCCAATGTCCACGTTCCAGCAGACTGCTTCACTAGCTTGGTTCCCAAAGATAAAGGAAAACCCATGAAGACCATAGGCCATTAATTTCCATTTGGTTTTTCTTAAAAGGGGCACTACAGACTCTTTTCCGAAAATCAGTACGAAATATGGATTGTCAGCATTAGAGTATGTAAATTTAACTTTACAGTATATATTTTATTTCAAATGGGAAAATGAGTACTAATACAATGCTCACCATTTTAAGCATATGTTTTGCTTTAAAATTAATAAGAAGCTGCCCTTTGCAAAGTGGAATAAGCCTCTGTTCTTCTAGCTTGAGAATTCCCTCATAACAGGTGCTTTAAGTAGTCTCAAAATGCTGTACAAACATTCCACAGGCATAAAAAGTTGTTTGAAATACCAAGATATTAGTGGATTTTCAAAAACTTCATGCTGTTAAATTGAGCTAAATTTATCTTTAGGAGGTATCACCAAAACAAACATGTTATTTCTCTTGGAGTTGTACACTGATTGAAATTTTAGAATAATATTTACTTTCTCATTCTACAAACATAATGAAAAATAATTCTAAGCAAAATTACTAGATGAATTGTTCTTTTTTGAATAAATCATCAGAAAAGAATTTCAAAACTAACTTCCAAACATTTTCCCCAAACTCTGAGATTATAGTCTGGGGAGAAAAAGAGAGAGGTGACGACAATAAAGTGACCTTTATTTCTAGTCCAGATTCTTTGATAAACCTTGACTTTTCCCAAATGACTTTTTTCAGGAACTTTTTAAAAAAAGTTATGGGCATATGATACAGGCAAACTTCATCATTTTCCATCTGACTTCCTCATGTTATTTCAAGGGCATACAACTCTGATTCACCTCTGGTTCAAGAAAAAGCTGCATCCACTTACCTAAGCAGCAGTGGCTACAAAGAGCTATGCACAAAAATAATTTAAAGAAAAGGTAAACCATGATATAAAAAAATTAACAGGATAAAAGTCATAAAGAAGAAAGAACACCTAGTCAACATGATGATGAATCTTCAATCAAGTGAAAAGAATACCACTAAAAATACACATACCTAGTTTCAGAGCAGAAGGGGTTACTTCAATCTCCCCACCAATTGGTTTAAATGCAGCCAGTTGAGCAGCCACTTCTGTCTCAAAAGCATCTGGGCTCTGCCGATCTGCAGGGTTTCCACTGGGGCTCTCAATCTTGTGGAGTGGTTCTTGTTCTTCAAACACAGCAATCAGCTACAAACAAATCCAACAACACTAATTACTTTGTAGGACACGTATACCACATGGACACTACCTAGCTGAATGTGATCTTTATTTGGTTTCAAAGAAAATTGCCTCATCAATCTTAAAACGTTAATGTTACTGTACCACAACTCTTAATTTTTCAATAATATTATGTCTACAAGCACCATGGTCAGGAAATAATGAACACTGGTTTATTCATTTGTTTATTTTGACTGTTCCTGAAACAGGAAACCAATTTTAACTCACTCTCTTAAAGGAATGAAATGGCTGCTTTCCCTTCCCACTACCCTACCTTTCCTAATATGCCTACAATAACTTCATTATCTCTTTATTTAAGAGTGCTTCCAAAATTGAAAGCTGAATATGCAAAAGCTGAATAATAAATAGTATAGGGGGACATTCCAGTCTCAGAGACCTAAAACACATGACAAGATTCCCAATTGTATCTGTCCCTGTGGATACGATCTATGCATAAGTTGTATGTATACTTATATGCAATTTGTGCTTATCTTGTAGAAATAGATATCCCATTTTTGTACATGTCTTTAATTTTGTTCTTTTCCTTTATGATTGACTCTGTGTTGACTGGTTTAAGTACAATGGAGGGCTAAGTCCAATGAGATTCAACATCAGTAATTTTAATCTAATTATTCACATCAATTTTATTTTACATGAAAATGATGCTTTTTATCATTAATATAAAAACTCTTCATTGTTCATTTCCAAATCATTTTTTTATTTTAAAAAGGGCAAGATATCCTTAAAAATTCAAGTAATCACACAGACATTACTGTATAGACAATGAGGACAGCTCTGCTGAAACTGCCCTTTTGGCCAACGGACAGCACCAACATTCAGAAACTTCAAGGGTTTCTGATCAGCTGATGTAGAAAAGTCTAAATGTTAGTACAGGAGGCAGCTCCAGGATGCTATCATCATTCCCAAAAGTGCAATGTGTGTAAACTTAAAAACTGGCAGTACATCTTTAGATATTTTCTCTTCATTAAATAAAACAAACCTACTTAAGATTCAATGATTTATTCAGGAAAGACACTCAAAGCCCCATTCAGAGGGGAACCCTGTTGGCAATAGTACTGGTAACAGAAGTGCAGGGTTAACCAAACAAAACATCATAAATTTCAAGTTCGGTCTTTCAAAAGAAATGAATACAATTAGGGATATGCAAATTGGCTATTCAGAAATAATTTTCATAATTGACTACACATTTCCAGTATGGAGACTTCTTTAATTGGAAAATCCAACAATCCTCTTGCCACAGAAAAGAAATGCTACTCCCAAGGCATTATTTTTAATTCTTGAAATTGAGCACATGCGTTTTCTATTTTTAACTGGTAGCACTGATGAACTCATTTGAGATAAGACTTTAATAGATTAATAATGAAAGATTATTCTAGTATAAAAATAATCAGTAGAAATCTATCTTTCTCATCATCCAGCCCGAATAAAGAGTTTAACACTTTAAATCCTGAAAAGGAAAATAAAAACAATTTTTTAATGTGGTGGATGTGTGATTTTCATCACTATTTCTGTTACATAATAACTTCAATTTTGTGTATTCATGAATTCTAACACACATTAGTAATATTCCTTTTAACATTCAACATACCAATCAACTAGGCAGTAGCATATTGTATTGGTACTATGAACAGTTTAATGTGAGCTAAGAGTTATATCTTATTCTTCTTTCATATGATATCCTTAACTCACCCATGTGCCTTAAATATTGAAAAGATGAGAAAAAACAGAACATCAACTAGAAGTATAATATAAAAGCTTAAATTGATAACTCATAAGACAAATAACTTTTCTTAAGACACTTTACTGTTTTCCATACATTTAACCATACAAGCATATAGTCTAAGTAGTAACAATATTACATCTATTTATCAAATAGAGCAGAGTGGCTTCAAGATTTTTGTTTCCCAAGGTCACTGACTAATTGGTAGCTGGTAGTAGAATCTAGCATTTTTGATTTTCAATCCAGAGAAATTATTTTCCTATACTGTAGCTGTTTTCCAAAAATAAAACTGTAAAAAAAGAGGCTACACTGAAGAATGTCTGTAATTTGTCCATGAGGGTGTTACGCCCTAAAGAATGTGAACTCCACTTTTTGGTGACAGGGGCAATACAGGACTTTTCTTGAAGATGATAATAGCAAGATCTGATGTTCCCCAAATCTCATAAGCTCTTTGATTGAAATAAATTGCTTAGATTGTTTCCCAATTAGTGCCTAGTTATGGTGAATGGATGAAAAAGTCTCTGCTCCTGGGAAGAAGAGGGCCAGTTCCTGATCTGTCATGGCCCCAGGGTTGCCTGCTGAACAGAGAGACTCTCTACATCCAGTCTTCATCTCAACATCTACAGTATACACAGACTTACGCTCGTTTCAACACACTGATAATTTATTTACATCATATATTGCAGGTCCTTGTTAACTGGATTACTTCAGCCACCTGAACACACCTATGTTCCTGGGTAGCAGATGCCCAGAAGACAGTGTTACAGAAACTCCTTAATTAACATAAACCACTGTTCTAGCCCCTCAACAGAAGGCACGCTGGTTTCCAAAGAATCTAGTGCACGGAAATGGCTTTCTCTCCTTGCCTTTAAACCCAATCTAAGTTATCTTTTTCATAAAGATGTGTTGAACATTAAATAGGGAATTCTATTTAAAAAGCTTTTGTGTAAAGGTTTCACTTAGTGTAAATTTGTATGGCATGTGGAAGAACTTTCACTGACACCTCAGGGGCTGCAGTTACCTACACCCGACACAAAATGCAAGCAGGCAATGTTGGATTGGATGCTTCCTCCTCTGCTGCCTTCTCTCTCCTTTGGGTCTGCCCTCCAGTCTCCTTCTGTGATGCCAGTGTCCTCATGCCACCTACTGCAATGCTGGCATTTCCAGGAGACCCCATAATCCAAAAGGATCTGTTCACACAATCTTTACTTTCAGTCAAAGCTCCTTTCCCCACAAGAACTCTGTATTTAAGCATCTAATCCCTAGATAGACACAGGAAGATCAGTCTATGAAAATACTAAATGTACTCCCATTGAACAAACCAATGATTTCTTTTCGAGAACCACTTACCACAGGTCACACCCCATTTTTTGCCTCCCCTCTAAAGTAAAAATTTGAAAGAGCTGTCTACACAGCAGTTTCCAATCTCTCTCCTACCATTCTTCAATGAAGCCACTCTAGTCAAGCTCTCACCCCTCAACTCCACTGAAACTGCTCATATCAAGGTCAAAAGCAATCTCTAGATTCCGAAATCCAAAGGTGCTTCTCTGGCTTGACTTCAGGACACAGGTGATCACTGCCTTCTCAAAGTTTGGATTCCAGGATACTAGTCTCTTAGTTTAACCTTCTCTCTCTGGGCCCTCCATCAAGTTTTCTTTTGCTTTTTCTTCTTTATCTTCTGGATTTGGCCTCTAAAAATGTTAAAGAGCATATATCTAAATGTGTTTAGTGATGTCATCTGTTCCATGGCTTAATATAACTCTATAGGCTGATAAATTCAAAAATTTAAGTGATGCAACCCAGATCTTCTTTAACTCCAGGCTCATTTCCTAATCAAACATGTCAAAAATGGAAAAAGTAATCTTCCAAAGTTCTTTTCATAGTTCTTTACATCCCAATTAATGGTAATTCCTCCTTCTAAGTTGCTCAGACCAAACACCTTATAGCAATCCTTCAACTCTCTTTCCCTCCCTCTCGCTCTGTCTTTCATACACTCTATTTTACCACTTCTCACCACCTCCACTGTCACCACCTTGGACCCAGCTACAATGTGTTTCTTAACAGCCTCCTGACGAGTCCCCTTGTTTCTACCCGCTGCCTCTTCCCATCGTGTGCAACACAGCAGCCAGACCGCTCTTGCTAGCATGAATTGGATCATGTTTCTCCTCTGATGAGACTCCTGTAATACTTTCCCACTTCGGTTGAAAAAAAGCCCAAGTCCCTGCAATGGCCCATCAGGTCACTGGTTCCCGTTCCACGTCTGACCCAGTGTTCTGCTGATCCCGCCCCTTGTTCTCAGGACTCCCTCCGGCTACACTATTGCCTTCGCACCCTCCTCAGGGTCTCTGTGTTTCCTGTTCTCTCTGCTGGAAACAGTCTTCCACCAGACGCCTGCAAGGCTTGTTCCTCTGTCTTCCAGATCTTTAAGCAAATGCCAGGCTTTCTCTGGCTACACTAAATTGCAGCATCTTCAATACTCCCTGCATTCCCCTCCCTTGTTTTACTTTATTACATGTATCATCCTGTCAGTATCACGGCTTTTTTTATTTTATTGCCTGTCTCCATACCTCACTAGAATGCAAGCTCCATAAGAAGCCTCAGTTTCTTATTGATTGTGTATCCCCATTGGCTTGAAGAGTGAATATGCCATCAATAGGTGCTCAATATATATTTGGTGAAAAAAATTAGTGAAATATGAAGCAAAACAGATACTAAAACCTAATATAACAACAAGAGACACCTAGATTTTTCATGTGTTTTTAGAATGAACATTCAAATGTTTTAAATTAAATGAATGTGTATAAATGATCAATATTTAACCTTAAGATGCTCAAGGTGTCATCATTATCATTATTGTTGGTTTCGCTCTGGAAATCATGGCAGATAAACTCCTCCTTTTTGATTCAACACTGGGGGAAACTGCTTCTACCACATCATAGTCCAAAAATGGAGACTGTATATCTTCTGTTTCCATTTCAAACTCACTTTCAAAAGGGATAGTCAGCCCATTTGGTCACTGGATGAAGCAGGGGCTCAGGCTGAATAGAGAGGTGGTGAAGTTAGCAGTCTGACCCCAGGCACTCCCTCACCCAGCTTTCTGCCAATATACCACTTTGATGTATCTATTGTGAAGCTTTTTAAAAATGTCCCTTCAAGTAGCTTAACAACAAATGTGAATACAACTCCAGAGTAAGTGGAGACACAGCCTGAAGAGGCATGTCATAAGCTCAAAACTGAAGTGTTCAATTTTATTTTCAAAGTCGTGAAAATTTCACATATTAGACCCTACCAGCTTTCTGCACTTCTTTTCAATATGAAAAGATTGTATGATTAAGGCATTGGGAAAGTGAAATGTTTATCTCATGATGTGGATACCCCTGTTTGAGAGACAGAGGTGTAGCATATTTCTCAGGAACACATCTCCCTTCTAAACAGAAGTTAGGAAAGCACATGGAAATAAATATATTAACGTGATATGTGTGAATTATTTTTAATAACGAAATATTAATTGCTAAGGCTCACTGGTGTTCCCAATTCAAAGATTAGGCACTAGCTTTGTTAAGCGTAGGCATTCACCCCTACATTACCCAGGGGCATTCTGAAAGGAACATCTGAAACTAGGATTCTCCCAGAAAAAGCGACATTCATAAAACTTGTTTTAGAAAATCATTCCATATTTTTCTCATTCCTTTACCTTGTAAAAGTAAAAAGTGTAGAAAAGTCAACAAGAACAACAAACAAAAGCTTTTATACTGTTGGTTGGGGGTGTAAATGAGTTCAACCATTGTGGAAGACAGTGTGGCAAATTCCTCAAGGATCTAGAATGAGAAATAACATTTGACCCAGCAATCCCATTCCTGGGTATATACCCAAATGCTTATAAATCATTCTACTATAAAGACACATGCACATGTATGGTTTTCAGACGGAGTCTCACTCTGTCACCAGGCTGGAGTGCACTGGCGTGATCTCAGCTCACTGCAACCTCCACCTCTCAGGTTCAAGCAATTCTCCTGCCTCAGCCTCCTGAGTAGCTGGGGAACTACAGGCACGTGTGACCATGTCCAGCTAATTTTTGCATTTTCAGTAGAGACTGGTTTTCACCATGTTGGCCAGGATGATCTTGGTCACTTGACCTCATGATCTATCCATCTCCGCCTCCCAAATTGCTGGGATTACAGGCATGAGTCACCATGCCTGACCACACATATGTTTATTGCAGCACTATTCACAATAGCAAAGACTTGGAATCAACCCAAATAGTAGACTGGATAAAGAAAATGTGGCACATATACACCATAGAATTCTATGCAGCCATAAAAAAGGATGAGTTCATGTCCCTTGCAGGGACATGGATGAAATTGGAAACCATCATCCTCAGTAAACTAATACAGGAACAGAAAACCAAACACCTCATGTTCTCACTCATAGGTGGGAGCTGAACAATGAGAACACATGGACACAGGGAGGGGAACATCACACACTGGGGCCTGTTGGGGCTGTGGGGGGAAAGGGGAGGGAGAGCATTAGGACAAATACCAAATGCATGAGGAGCTAAAAGCCTAGATGACGGGTTGATAGGTATAGGAAACCACCATAGCACATGTATACAGATGTAACAAACCTGCACTTTCTGCACATGTATCCCAGAACTTAAAGTAAAATAAAAATAAAAATAAAGAATTTTGGATAATTTACAATATCCATGACCCTGAATAACAGATCTGATCAAAAGAGCCATGCACTCTGAAGTTTCTCATTATCAATATCCCTTCAAGGACTCAGATCTGTTTTTATACTAAAACACTAAGGTTATTATGATCAATATCACTAGTAAAGGTGTATATGAACATGTGTGTGTTTTAGAGGGTGAGAAGGAATGAGGTAGAATACTAACTTCCTTGATGATATCCCTAACATGCCCAAATGCTTAACATAGAGGCTGGCACACAATGAAAGGTTAAATTTAATTTCTACTCCTACCATAGCTATCATTCTCCGGCTTCCAGACTGACTCCCACTTGACTTGTTTATCCCTATTCCGCTTTTACTTTGTTGTTTCTCTTTAATCTCTTCATCCCAGGACTGACAGATGAACACAAAAAGTACCAAGATCAAACACATCCAATAGGTAATTTTTGCTTTTCTTTTATTCTTGTTCTTCATCACACAAGAACACACAACCCTTAGACAACACAGCACTTTATCGCGCTTCTGCCTAGCAGTACTTGGTTTGTACTGTCTGTTCTTTGTCGACCATAACTTGACACAATATACCAATGCCTTTAGCTTCTATGCTGACAAATAAATGTTTTAACAATAAATGCTATGAAGTACATTTATTGCAGAGTCTCTCAATATTCATGGTGTGGTTTATTCTGTTGCCAACCTGTAGCATTCTGTCATTTTTATAGCCTGAATTTTTATAATCTGATGCTATTATCTTTAGCCTATGTAGAAAATAAAAAAGAATCATCCAAATGCTACAGAGTACAATAAACTGTATTTATAACAGCATTTTTATTAGTGATTACACTGAAAAATATGTGGCTCTATTTTAATTACATGTCAAGTGAACTAATGTACTCCTAAGAAAGGCTTATTTGCCACATTGAGTGCTTTGGGTTAAACTGTTGAACTAAACAATGTATTGATATTTTTTACCGTTTCCTACATATTCCAACTATTGAGTTAAATTAAAAGACCAAAAAAAAAAAAAAAAAAAAAAAAACCCAGTATCCTATAAAATAAAATTGGAATCATTTGTCTCAAATCTTAATAAACACAATTAAATCTAAGGAAGGCTGTGAAATTACAACAATTTCACAAGTAGAGAAAAACACATTATCACCTTTGGGAAGGGAGTGAAATTGCAGGATTTCATTTAAATGTGTGCATCTGCTTGTAACTAAATAACAATTGGCTATGTGAGCTAATTTTTATGCCACTTTAAACAAAGGTTTCAAAGTACGTTCTTTTCCTTCACAGAAATTTGACAGCTAGCTAAAAGCATTTAATCCAGATTTTAAAAATTAACAGGTTCACATTAGCATCTTCATCAGATGCAAGCATCGGCTCTAACATCCTCAAAGCAGGGACATAACAGCTCTGATTTCCAGAAAGTTCAACTGACATTCAGTAAATGAGATAAACCTATTTTCATTTCCTTCCCAAACTGAAAATCTGTAACATGAACCTTTATAAACTTTACAGCTTTAAGCATTATTCTGAAGGAAATAACATGATTTATTCAACTGTACCCAAAACCCTATTTATCCTTATCACTTTTTAAAGATGCATCTGCTTGAATTGTCCCATAATAACAAAAATATGCCCTATTAAATAACCACCCATATTTCAGCCAAATATATATTTATTGCTTTTAAATTATGTAGTATGCTGCTAAAGAAGCCAGATACACATTAAACCCATCTTATATTGAATCACATTTTTTTCCTCTGACTTCAATTAAAATTTCAAAGATGATATGTTATCACCTGACAAGTTTTGTGAGAATTTTGAATTTGTGTCTGCTGTATTACTTACTTTCTTTAGGGACAATCACTCACCATTCATTAAACAACATTCACAACTCACATCTAACATACAAAAGGGAGGCCTGAGAGGCCCTTGTCTCTGTGCCCTTCACTATCTCTAGCAGTGGTAAGGTAAAGGGTGCCACAGAGGTCAAGTGGCAACCATGAAGCCCTTCTCCTAGAGATATCTGGGAATTAACTATGGAAAAAGCAAGCCAGAATGAAAGCAGGGAGAAGTGTCAAGCATCAAAGAATTACATAAATGTCAGAAAGTTTAAAAATGCAATATACCTGCCTTGTCAATAACATTGTCGCTACCCATGAAATGTACATAAAAAGAAAACAGACACATGCAAAGGTGGAAGACAAAATACTTGAGTTAAAGTGTCTGGAAAATTCTCAAGGATGATCTCAATCTACTAGGTGGCTTTACTTGCCATTTACCCAGCATATCACTAGCTATGTAGACTAATTTTTTCCAATCTCAAGGGCTTTTAAAATCTTGGGAGGAAATGAAGACACAAGATAAGCCGGGATATTTAAAATGCATGAACACACAGACAAACACACAGACACACACACACACACACACACACACACACACACACACACGTGGTTTTCTTCAAGTTAGTCTTAATTAAATCACATACATCTCACCTGCATTTATTAAAGAATATTCTATTTGAAGCAGTATATCCAACACTAGAAGACAAAAAAGTATATGGAAAATATTTCTAAATCGTAAAGTACTACATACATTTACAATATCGTAACATCCATTTTCAATATTATTTAACTAGCTTAGTTTCATTTTCCCTCTTTCCCTACAATTTCTACTCTCTAACCAAACCAAAGACAGAATTGTCTCAGAAACATAATTTTTGGCAATCTTTCAGCCAAAGTGTAATGCTGCCACCACCATCCATAGGTATGTTGGTAAATCCTTGAAGACAATAACTTACTGGAACCTAAGGTTGTTTTATTTCTGCAAAGATCATTCTCTAACAATTAAATGAGCTCCAGGAGCACTCAAAGGGCCTAGGTTTGCTTCTGACTTCCAATCTGGCCTCCTAACATTGAACTATAACATTGCTGCCAAAGTGGTCTTTCCAGCATACAGATATGAGTGTGGTCTTGGTCCAGCTTCAAGTTCTTCATCATACATTGTCAATACTTTCTAAATAAAGTTTAAGTCTGCCGCCACAAATCTGCACCAGGCTCTCCAGTGTCCCACAGTGCTATATCCATGACTGTATCATCACCTGTCACACAGCATGAGGGTCCTTGATAAACCTGTCCCTACCTATATGTCAACTGTAGGCTACTTGAAACTATGGGTCACACCATTAAAAATATTTATCAAATACTCATATAGCCCTTACTATGTGCTAAGCACTGTATTAAGTGCTGAGATGTATTATTTTACTTCATAAGAAATCCTATGATAAAACCACCGTTATTCCCATTTTACAGATGAAAAAACAAAAATACAACTGACTTTATATTCCAAGCTCCAAGTATGGTACTTGGTACATGGGAAAAAATTCCTTAGGTAAATGAATGATCTACATTTTCTGCTATATCCAAGCAGGAGAACAAAGCCTCAGTCACATGAATATCTAAACTTTGGTGTGGACACCATCTCCCTACTCCTGACTTTTCCATCCTATTAGAGATAAAGGTCACCTTCATACCACATACATTCCCATACACAGCAAAATAACTTCTGTCCATCCTTGAGGTTCAATGCAAAATTGCATTTTACAATTTCTACCTCTAAAAACTAGATAGTATGTTACGATTATACAACCTTGTCTCCTGGTGGACTGCATCTATGTATCTGATTTTCTTCCAGAGGAAATCTTTTGAAATTGTAAAACTAATTTGTGCATTAACATACATCGTTTTGAAACAAACACAACTGTACAGTGTTCTCCATGATATCTGACTGTTTGAAGAACGTTGCTTATTTGTACTAATGACTGCAATCCAGGGTGTATTGCTTAATTTTGTGGATTAATGAGTAGGCAATCAAATGTGATTTTAAGTCATGAATATAACAAACATACTATTCATTTATTTTGACAAGTATTTTAATTTATGAGACTTGGCTACAAATAGAGCAGCCTACTTTGTAAAAGAAAAAAAGAAATCTTTCTGCTTTTAAGACAACCCAACAGCTCTCAGATAATAAACCTCTGCAGAGAATGGTGACAAAGCCACCACCTTCTAAAGACAGATAAAGAACTGATAGGTTGATAGAAAAAACGGTATCTTACTATACCATTAAAAATTTCAAAGAGATGGATTTCACATGTACTTGAGTTGTATGAGTATCTGTAGGGTTTTCAAACCACACAGAACATTCTGACTAAAATAGGTCGGTGCTGGCTGGAGCAGGCACAATGGGCATACCTGTCCCCTGGCCTATCACCTTGGTAGCCTATAATAAAAGTTTTGGCAGCTTCAAATGTCCTGGGGGTGGCCTCATATTCCAGGCTAGAGATCCCCCAGGGCCAGGTAAGGCAGTGAGTGGACTGCAAATATGGAGGTCACAACCCCCTGAAAATTAGCTGGTGATTAATTGGTACTACATTTCACCAGACTGGTTAGGGAACTGACTTTTTAGCATGAACACATTTAGCAAATTGGCCTGAGTTCCCACTGATTGACCTCATGACAGGTCCAATGATGTTCTACCTTCTTCAGCATTTCATGATAGCTGAGCAACTGGTGGAGACTACAGAAAGGTCAGCATCCATCCTGACTGAAGGATGAGGAAGCACTTCTCTTAAATATTCCATTTAGACTCAGGACTTCCTTGTCATGGATGACAAGGCTTCGAAGCCGATATTTAAAAAAATTAACACTGCAACTGCAGGTGGGGTTAGCTGCTGAACTCCTTCTGTCTGAGTGGAAGAGCTAACCTTTTCCTTTAGCTTCTAATTGCTCTCTAGTTCCTTAACTAGTGATAATATGCCCAACCCTGCTGGGATGGGTGTTGACTTTGGGAGAATCTAAATGTCAAGATTTGTAATTATGATTGTGGGTGTATTAAACCAACATAGAATGACGCCCTGCTAATTGGGGCCTGAAGACAAGAAGGCTGGAGTCCCAGCTCCTTCCTTATGGTCATAAGTGGTGTGGTACCTCTTTTCAAGGAATAGTTGCATTTTTAGGTCTTGTCTCTAATTGTAGATAGTCTTTGTGAGTTAGTTTCAAATGTATAAATTTAGCACAAAAGGCTTTCTGAAAGCACCTAAAGTATAATCATATAAAACTATGACTTGTTTCTAAATCAAAAATTGAAATACCTTGAACATACTTATGACAAATAATGGAACACAAGTTTTGAAATTAGGACTGGACCCAAAATTCCAGGTTGCTGTGACCATTGGCAATACCGGATTTCTAAAGCCAGTCCTCACCATAATACTCCCAGACGCAACGGCCACTTTTGCACTTTATTGCTTTTGGTCTTTATGGTTTCCAAGCAAAAAGAAAAGTGTAGGGGCAGGATATGGGGATTATAAACTCCCCCAGATCCTTCCAGCAAATTTTGTCTGTAGTGTGTCTGTGTGTTAGACAATGAAAAAAATAAAACTTCAAAAGGATTAAACTTTGTTGCTTTCCCTCCAGTCTTCTCTCTCTCTCTCTCTCTTTCGCTGTGCCTGTGTATATATTAACATGTACATGTAAATTCACAATGCATAACGATTTTGTTTCTGATATTTTCTATTACTATTTTTCTTATGAGTTACTTTCCCTAATTGTAATCTCTAAAGACAAGTGAAAAATATCAACATGGCTGAATAATATTTCATAATATTCAGCCATACTGTAAATGATGTAGTATTCTCCCATTCCAGACACACAAAAGTATAGGTTGTTTTTGCATAGACCCAATACTAAGTGTTATCATTTAAACTTCAATTATTACAAGTGATATTGACATTTTTATGAGTCATTTTTACTTCTTCAGTGAACAGTCTGTTCATACTCTTTGCCCTTCTTTTTCACTTTGTTTTTAGTGTTTCTTATTAACATGTATAAGTACTTTTTATTTTAAGTACATTGAAGTTGTCTTTTATTTTTGCAAGTTTATTTTTGCCACTTTACCTTTCAATTTTGTTTATAATGTAAGATTTGTCATTACATGGTATTCCATTCACTTAAAACCCCCTATTAAATCTTCAAAGGTCCCTTGTAAATAGGCACTCACCTGGAACCATTAATATTTTATGATGGGCGAGTAGTAAAACAATGTTGGTTTCATTTAATTTACTACTTTGATAGTCCCTTAAGAGAGAGCAGGTGGGAAGTGTTTTGATTGATGGGCCTTTAGTTTTTAAATCACACATTCATATTCTAAACAAATACAGATGGATAAAAGCTATTACAATAAAGATGTGCACAAATAGAATTTTAACATTTCTATGATTGCATAATCCAAGTGTCTATCATTATTTTCCGCAAATTCTTTATGTTGAAATTTCATATAATCATGCCATTACTAACATGGGGTAAATCTATTCACAAAACTCATTTTAAAATCTTTTATGTGCTTAAAGAAGCTAAGGTTCCATTAGTTACTTTTCTTTTCCTCCAGAAAAAAAGGACATTTTATATATTTTAGCCTTCCTTCTACGATCCCCTTCTATCCAGTCATCAATCATCTTTGTTGCTTTCCTGTAAACTATCTCCCTGTGCCTCAAATTGCCTAGGATTGACTCTCACCCAAGTCTTCTTTTCTTCACTTTTTGAAGAAAAGCCTATTTGCCAGGATTCAGCTGGTCTGTTACCCGATGACTGCCTGCTTTCTAACCACATTTCTCTATCTTACCAAAATGGTTTTGGCTCTATTCTATCATTCAATCGGCTCTGACAATCCCACTCTCATGTAAATTTCAAATTTAATATTTATTTCATCTACATGTAGGTAACATAAAAAACACTTCTCAAAGAATCAGGAAACATGAATTCTCTCAGAAATTTCATCTATTAAATAAATAATGGTCTAATTATAAATATACAAGGTGAACTTTAAAATATGCACCAGAACAGTATTTAAATGACTATATATACAGGTTTAAAAAGTGGCGTGTCAATGAGATAACAGACAGTAGCAAAATCAGGAGAATGGTGTCAGAAGTATATTTGCTGGCAGGACTATGTTAGGTACTGCCCAGTTGAAGGGAGTCACTGGATTAAGGAACAAACCTACAATCCCAGTAAGAGAGATCTACTTACTATGAAATAGTTGACAGACACATGAAAAATCGTGATGTGGTGTCAACAAATTCATAAATCTAGGACAGAGTACATAACTTCTGGGGCCCAGTGTATAATGAAAATGCGAAGACCTTCTAAAAATTTTAAGCACTTCGAGGTGATGACATTAGAGGATTAAACCAAGCACAGGCCTCTCATATGTATGGAACCTGAAGTTATGTCCATAGAAAGTTTGCCCTGCTTGAATTATGTGACTCTCCATGCCTATTCTGCTTTCATTTGTCCCAAGCAATCTTTGTGATTTGACTTCTTCCCTCAATTGCCCAATAAGGAGAAGACATGCTGGCTAGTGGATATAAAATATCTAGTTCCCTTAGTGGGTTTTATATACCTTATAGTCCCAGTGAACCTTGCCAGTTAAAATCAGAATGCTTGAATCAAAAATTCCAGAGCAGTGAGGAGACAGAGTTGCATGCTTGGACCCTGGATTGTGGTTCAAACAAACAAACAAACAAACAAAAGGTTTCAGTATTTAGTGCCTGTGAGATCACTTCTTCAATCTCCCAAATCTTTGAGGAATCTCTAATTTAAATGTCTAGCTCATATTTCTTCACTGAAAGTACAGTACTAGTTTAGAAGACAGTTTAAGTCAAAGGTAAATGCAGTCTTGTTTCATCTAAATATAGAACTGAAGAACAGGTTATTTTCCATCGATTCCCAGGATAACATCTCAGTTTCTTTCCAAGGTCTCGCAAGACCCCCACAAGTGGCCTGAAACCAAATGCAGCCTCCTTTCCCTGCATGCCCACATCTGCGTTCCTCACTACTGGCCACTTGGCACCCTGCATGCCCTTGCATCTACTAGTGCTCTTTCTTAGAATCATTCGTGGTTGGGAACCTACACTCTTCGGTCATACTGACTCAGTTCAAATCTGGGCTCACATCACTTTCTAAACACAAGGAAGTTAGTAGCTTCTCTGAGCTTCAATTTATCTATACAAAAAGGAGAAGTATAGTAGCTAACGTTTACTGAATGTTTACCATATTCAAAGCACACAGTATCTGACTGTATTATTTCACCTATTTCTCCTACCAGTGCTAGGAGGTAGTTCCTATCAATATATTCCAAAGGGGGCCAGATTAGGTTTACATGACCAGTAAGTGATAAAGCCAGGACTAGAAGCCAGGCATCAAACATCAGCACCTTTGCATTATTCTGTGCCTACCTCTCAAGTTCTTGTATTACATGAGGTATGACTTTGCATAGTGCGTGGACACACAAGAATTGCTCCTTTAATGCTATTATTGTAATCATCATTATCATTATTGACCAAAAGTCTTATTCATCCTTTAAGACCCAACTTAATTTGTATCTTAGACAGTATCTTATATCTAGAAGGTGCTCAATAAGTCAGCATCTAATGAATAAATTTATCATACTATGTTCTAATTAGAAATAATCAAAGTCAGCTTTAGAAGAGGAAGCAACTCCCAGCCCAGGCTAATAGCTGACTGAATATTTGACTAATAAGATTAACTTGATTTACAACATTTAAATAAACATCTCAAAAATTTTCCAGCAGAATGTGTATACATTTTCAACAAATTTATAAAATGTAGTTTTTAAACAAAAAATTATAATGTTATTAGTAGGCACATCACCAGTGACAGGTGGTAACTATCACATGAAAAATAAAAAGGAAAACAAAGGTTGAGCACTGTGGCTTATGCCCATGATCCCAGAACTTTGGGAGGCTGAGGTGGAAGGATTGCTTGAGACCAGGAGTTTGAAACTAGCCTGGGCAATGAGGCAAGACCCTATCTCTACAGGAAATTTTTAAAAATTAGCTAGGTGTTAGTGGCGTGCTTCTGTGGTCCCAGCTACTTGAGAGACTGAGACAGGAGGATCACTTGAGCCCAGGAGGTCAAGGCTGCAGTGAGCTGTGTTTGTGCCACTCCATTGCAGCCTGGATGACAGAGAGAGACTCTGTCTCAAGAAAAGACAGAGAGAGAAGTCGGGGGGGGCGGGGGGGGGCAGGGAAGAGGAAGATACTGGTTTAACTTAACTACAAGGAGAAAAAAAAATATACCAATTAGAGAATAAAATCTACCCCACATTGTATACCTAGAGTTTATACCCATGAGATATTGATATTGGGTTTAGGAGAAATAAGTCCCATTTCCATAGAAATACAGAATAGTCTGCCATGGAAATATATCTACAAATGTAATCTGTTTTCAACAGTTTTATCTCATAACAACATCTCTGGAGTACGGGGGAGTAAAGAGGTTTGCCATTCTGTGGCATCCTTTCATGCAAGTTTCATGACTGGAAATGCTACACAGCATTTCTCAGAAAGTACTCTAGAAAACCAGTGTGGTTCATCATCTTGACTTCACAAAGTCTCAATTCCTATAATTTATTTTGTTTTTATTTAAAAAAAAAAAGACTTGGGAAGGTTCCTGTGAGACATGGAAAAATACCATTATCTGTCAAGGATAAACATGTTTTCTTCCTTAAACCCTTGAAGTCAGTGAAAATGGTTTCATATATTGAATCACCAAAAGAAAAAGACCCATTTTTATTGGACTAAGACAAATAATGTCTATGAATCAAGAGGAAAAATGGAAAGTGAGCATGGGCAACCGATGGTGAACACCTGATATTGCACTTAGAAAACCCCATAAGACAAATACTGGGGAACCGGAGAAGCGTCTGGTGGAACAATAGGTTCCTTTTTTGTTTTAATGCTCGTATTTGGTCTCCGTGTGCTGGGAAAAAATTGTTTTAAATGTGTTCAGAACTGGGAGCTTTTTGGCAAAGGTGAACCCATTTATCTAGTCAAATCTAAATGGAAGTCTCAAGGAAGTACTCCTTGTAACATGCAAATTATTCTCCACTGATATAGCTAAACTTGACAAATGTAGGTCCAAAATCACACAGCTTCAATGTCTTGCTTCTAGCTTAAGGGAGGAAAATATCATTTATTTGTAGCTGCCAAATACTATATTCTCACTAATTTAATAAGCAGCCACCATTTTCCCTGCCTCTGAAAATTTATGTTGGTCTTTGGACAGGTCTGGCTGCCTTTTTAAATCTAGTGGTCTGTGACCATGGAAGGCTTTAGCCAAAGGGAAAATGACTCCATAAATCCTCAGAGGTTGTCTCACATTAATTTATAATTTGAAGGCTTCAGGACCATATGAAAAGCCTTTAAACAAGAAAAATCAACACATACCAACGCATACGTACTGGAAGTCATCCCACTTTACAAGAGGAAGTACTCCTTAGTCTTTAGAAAACAAAGCATGTGGAAACATAGTAAGATACAGTTGTGGAAACACCTGTAGAGACCTGCTACTTAATTATGATAATACCTGGTCACATTACATCATGAAGCATATTAGTACACAAAGTAGTTTTCGGTGCAAAATTATGATTATGATATTTCTGTTCTTGAATTTTTCAAACAATAGATCTATTTATCGTGTCATTATTGGAAAGCAAATTAAGTTGCTTTAGAGGATGACATGTCACTTTCGTTCAGAACTCATGGTAGATCTCTTTAAATCAACAAAGGTGTTGTTTCATAACCTCTCAAACTTAACTTGCATGTAAAATGCATGGAAAAAAATCTTCAGACTATAGATAAGCCATCAATTTAAATAAAATAACTAAGACCTGGAAGAATTTCCAGAGATATGCAGCTACTTAATAAGTAAACAAAGAAAATACTTAAGCCAAAGGCAAAGAGAGAGGGACAGAGAGAGAGAGAGAGAGAGAAAGAGGGAGAGAAGGAAGGAGGGAGAGGAGGGAAGGAGGGAGGGAATAAATTACATACCTTTATCATAGATCTAGAATTCTCCTATGTAAGGAAGGATTTGCATTCCTTTAACTTAGGTCTAGAGTTCTCCTATGTTCTGCAATCCCCACTATTCTGGCTTGACATGCATTCAACATATGTTATTCATTAATTTTCTTAGCTTCTAAAATGATTTAATATGAGACTTCTAAACTCCTACCCTATGTTTTACTAAAATATATAGTTTTTTTTTTTTTTTTTTTTTTTTTTTTTTTTTTTTTTTTTTGAGATGGAGTTTCGCTCTTGTTACCCAGGCTGGAGTGCAATGGCGCGATCTCGGCTCACTACAACCTCCGCCTCCTGGGTTCAGGCAATTCTCCTGCCTCAGCCTCCTGAGTAGCTGGGACTACAGACACACGCCACCATGCCCAGCTAATTTTTTGTAGTTTTAGTAGAGATCGGGTTTCACCATGTTGACCAGGATGGTCTCGATCTCTTGACCTTGTGATCCACCTGCCTCGGCTTCCCAAAGTGCTGGGATTACAGGCTTGAGCCACCGCGCCCGGCTAAAACATATAGTTTTTTACACTCTATACTTATTACATGAAAAAAAGATGTGATTGTCAAAATGAGACTAGATTCTGAAATTCTCAAAAAGACTATAAATTACCATTTGTAAAGTAAGTGATACTCTGTAGACATAATCCCTCCTTAAGTCAACTGTTTGACATCACTAGCAAAATATATATGCAGACCACTGCCTCTGTCATGGTTAATGTTATGTGTTAATTTGACTGAGCCACTGGGTGCCCAGATATTCAGTTAAACCTTATTTCTGGGTGTGCAGGAGGGTGTTTTTCTGGATGAGATTAACATTTGAGTCAGTAGACTGATTAAAGCAGACTGCCCTTCCCAAAGTGGGTGAGCCTCATCCAATCCACTGAAGGCCTGACTAGAAATAAAAAGACTAAGAAGGACTTCTGTCTCTGCTGCCTGACTGCATGAATTGAAACATTTTGTTCTTGTTTTTGCTTTTTTGTTTCCAGTCTTCCAATAGGGATTAAAGCAACATCTCTTCTTCAGTCTTCAGGCAGCTAGATTCCCCAGTGGACTTTACACTTGAGCTCTCCTGGTAACTCAGGCTATCTGACAAGGACTGGAACCACATGTCAGCTCATCCAGGTCTCTAACTTCCTGGCTACAGATCTCAGGTCTTCTCCACCCCCCTAATCATGTGAGCCAATTACTTATTATCTATCCATCTACACATGCACATACATACATAGCCTATGTTTCTCTGGAGAATGCTAACCATACAACCTCTTCACCCAAAGGTCAAGCAAGTGGCAAAATCAAAGCATTAGAACAAAGTTCAATACCTAGAAGCAAAATAAATCTCCTCAGTGCTCCCTACAATTACATAGAGCTTATAAGCTAGTCAATGATGGAATCTCCAGGATAGAATTAATAGAAAAGAAAATGGAAAGAAAGGGAAGACTTCATAGATTTAAAACAGAAAAAGTGTAGCTAAAAGGAAACAGGGAAAAATTTAAAGCAGATACAGAACTACACATGCCAGCCTTGACCGTGCCTCAATAGGTGAGGAAGGATTAAATTATGTTTAATACGCCTGGATGAGAAACTAGATGAAGTGTTTCAATTCCTGCAGCCAAGGGCACTTCTTCAGTGCTTGTAACAGGCCAAGCGCTGTGTTAAGAACTAAGTATACAACTCCTCATTTCAAAAACCTATCAATTCAGGAACAGGAAGGGAAGATGAATAAGCAAGTCAATATAAACATTGTAACGTGATGAATAGTTGAATGAGCAAAATAGAAGGCCAGAAAAGCAAGAGGGAAGATTCATTCTATGTTTGCAGGGAAGCTGGTAAGCAAGGTATAGAAGGGAAGATGACATTTAAGCTGGTCCTAATTAGCATGATTTCACTGGACAGTGAGATTGAGAAGGCTTTCAAGGCAGAAGAAACAACAATCACAAAGCCATTTGAGCACGAAATTGCAAATTCAATACTTGCAAAAAGCCAAGCAACTAGCAGGATGTGTTTTGAGTGTAGGTCTCTGAAGGTTGAAAGGAAAAGAAATATAGGAACTAAGGCTAAACTGAAAGATTAGAGACAGAAAGCAAAGGATCTTGAATGTTTGCCCAGGGATATGTTTCCCAATATTTATACTGGGTTTTATGACTTATAATTTGTGCTTGTGTTTGTTAGACCTTCCATCCTAATAACCACCCTATGAAGAAGGCCACTGAAACCATCCCCAATAAAATTTTATAAAAATCAATTAAGGGAAAAAAACATTCAACCAGGCTTGCAGCACAATCAGCAGCATTCACTAAGCCCACTTGCCCATTGGCCCACTTCCTTGTAGATAGTTGCTGCTTACCACTCCAGAATTACATAGCCCTTGTCACAAGAGTGTGCTTCTTCTCTGCTCTATAGATAAGATATAAGACATCATGAGATGAGCAGCTTTCCCTTTGAGATTCTCTTTCCGGTTTTGCATAGCAATAAAACTACCCATGCCAGCCAGCTGGTATGAAGGCCCAGCAAGGAGTTGACTCATATAAGAATGCAGTTTCTATATCCTGGTGATTTCATCCCCCTGACCCAAACCAATTAACCCCAATTTTCTAGCCCCTCACTTCTATGATCCCCTTAGGAACCCTTATTCAGAATCCCTCAGGAAAACAAACTTAAGGTTTGAAGGTTCTTCCTGTCTCCTTGCTCAATGGCCTTGCCATTATTAAGCTCTTTCTCTGCTGCAAACCCTGCTGACTCAGTGTATTGGTCTGTTGCTGCACAGAGGGCATATGAACCCAATGATACTGCAACACTACCTTAAATCTTTGAGAATAAGATTTGATGTAAACAGACACACTATGCAAAAGTGGTATGTAATGTACAGATCTCCCTCATTGCCCCCATCCCAGAATATTCCAAAGAAAAGATTAAAATACAGTTTGGGAACTTGGAATTTGAGTTATCTGACAAATGCACTTCATGCAATTATTTATCTCACTCCCCCAAATCTATAATTAGTCTAACGTAGGCCCTGTGAGATAAGCTGAAGAAAAAAAGAAAGGGAGAAGGCCATGGTGGAGGAAGGAAGAGTGAGGGCAAGTGGGCAGTCTTAATCAGGTGAGGTCAGATACAATTAGAATAAAATCACTCTGCAAGCAACTGAATAGGCAAACCTTTTCAAAATAAAGTTTTCTAAAATTTTGAAAACTCACTACTTTTAAGTTAAAAATAACTGATTATAAAATATCAACATTGGATTAAATAGCTGCATTATTAAAATATAAAATTATAAAATAGCTGATTAGATGATGCGCTGATTAGCAGGCACCTTGCCTTGACCACAAGCCTGAAGAACAACAGGCTGAATGGGATCCCTTTCCTTAGACAGGACTTTCAAAAAGAGATGGAGACAGCCACAGAAGTTTTCATGCCCATGCAAAGCTAGCAAGGGAAAGCTAGCAGCTTGCAGCTTGATGGATTGCTATTTACCAAAGGGCACGTCTCCTTGCCCTCCCAGGTATCCCAGTGGGAGCTGGGGGACAGGAGCCATTGAGAGGAGGCCCCCGAGAGCCATCTCTTACCCTCAACAGCTCAGCTCTCTCTCTCTGCCTTATAGGTCTCCAAGGAGCCCCTAGCCGTTGAACCTGCCTCATTTCAGAGGACCACTTTAAAAATGTGTCCTGCTTTCTCCTTTTCCCCACATACATTTCTTTACAAGGCTAATGTATCAAAGGTTAGGTGGCTTCACTGCCATTTTTTGTTTAAGTGATACTTCATTTTGAATTTGTGCCACCAGTTTCTTTCGTTCTTTATGTAGTGTTTGGATTATCTACTTTGTCTCACTGTTTTTCTTCTTCCTTTTTAGATCTCGGTTTGTAAAGTATCTGAAGTGTTCTTAGCTTAGTTTCCCTGCGATGATGTAATTTTGAATATTTAGTCCCCTTTTCCACTTTTAATTTTTTATGCTAGAATTTATTTTAAATTTCCCATTAGTGCTTTACTCTTTGGGCTTTATTTTGTTTCCCCTCTGAAATCTTAATTTTCCATTGTTATATATAACTTAGTTGCCCCAGTCTCCCTAATTTGCCGACAGCGGATAGGAAGGGCAACGTAGGGATGGCAATAGAGAGGGGGAACTTTCCCTCAAGCAAGAGAGGGTGGATTTTTCCTCTAGTTGCTAAAACCAGCCTTTCTTATGCTTCTTAATTGGTCCTCCAAGGACTTCTATTAATGTGAAGTCCAGTAAAATAAAACAAAATAAATTCCAAACTGGGTAACTTAAGAAATGTTCCCTAGTAATCACGGTTTGGTTTCTCATGGCACAAACCATTTACCTCCTTTACAAGCAGTTTGCAGGATCCCAAAACCTGGCACATATATAACCAATGGGTATGGGGCAGTAGACCAGATGTTCTGCTGGGGATAGGGCACTATATCAACCCCTTAGGTTAACCTAGGGACCACTGAGAATTCCATGAGAAGCAGAGGAAAGGGCTCATTGCTGGGATCTTGGGTTCTCTTTCCAGCAGCCAGTCTACCTCTAACCTTTTTCTCATCATAGGTCATAGGAAGAGCCTCGTGACCTATGGGATTTTTCCATTCACCTTCCTTTTAGGAAGCAAAATAATTAAGTGTGAGAAAAGCAGAGAGAGACTGTTTGGATCTGTGAAAATTGAGATATAATAAATATATCTTAGTGTGTGTATATATATAGTATAAATATATTTATATATGCTCTATGTATACACACACACACACACACACACACACACACACACAGAGAGAATGTAAAAAACTTACTTTTTTAAGCCAGAGGTAATTATAAAAACAGGTATATTTACACAGTCTTTTTTTTTTTTTAAATTTTTATTTTGGGGCAGGGGGACATGTGCAGCCTGGTTCTGGGGGTAAATTTGTGTCATGGGGTCTGTGGCACAGATTATTTTGTCATCCAGGCACCAAGCCTAGTACATAATACTTGTATTTTTTTGTTCCTCTCCCTCCTCCAGTATGCCCCAGTTTCTGTTGCTCTGCTTTTTGCAAAAAGTATTTCTTAATTTTTTCTTTAACAGAAAGTGATATAAACTTGATTGCAAAAAGAGTCAAAATCACTGTATGAAAATAACTTTAGGGATTTCTTATTTCAAATATGAATTACTACACATCATAGAAAATTTGCCACACAGAAGATTGTTCCTATTATCAGTCACTAGTGACCGACGTGTTTGTATAACTACTTGTTCTATTTTTTTAAATACCTGTAGGAACTTTTAAAAAAGAAAGTTAAAGCTTTGTTAAGATGTCCAAATCGATGGAAAGAGAAGAAGGTTTTCCTCTCACTCTACTTCTCTCTTGGGATAAAACTTCAATAAAATTCCGAATTCAAAAATGTTTCAAACGTCCTCAAAAAGACTTGGGATCCCTCAGAGTCCTATCAATAAATCAGTTCACAGAATCTGGTAAGGTTTATTTATCTGACTGGAACTAAGGAATTCATACTAAATCACTACATTTTTTTGAAATATTGGTTCTCAAATGAAATATCAAAACAGAAAGAGAAAGAAAAAAAATATTTTGACCTGACATCTTAATGAAGCGTTACTATTAAAACAGGGGAAGTAAAAGTTACATTTCCAGAGATAGTCAGTTTTACCCTTAACCAACAACAAAAAAGGCCTTTAGTCTTAGTTATTAATTTTAGCAATTGGTTTGTAACAAGTATCTTAGAACTGCTTACTGATTTACATGTTGAAACATCCAACTTGGTTCAGTTTTACAAAGTAGTAATTACTGATTAGATACACTTAGATTTTTTTCACATACTGAATGTTACCTGAAAGGAACATTTAAAAAATCTAAACTGGCTAATATTTCTAGAATCAAAAAGATATAAAACTAGCTTAAAGATATGCATTTAGGAATGCCTAAGTTCAAGTTCTATACACTTTTACAACAAATATTCTAGTGGTTATATTTTACATATAGAATATGCACACAGATATAATTTATACACACACACACACACACACACACACACACACACACACACAGTCAAAATGTGGCAATAATGAGACCTCTAAAAAAACCAAGGAGATTCAGTTTTCAAGAAAACACAAATTATTTCTTCAACACTCGGCATTGTCTTTGCTGACCATGTACAGCATCTAAAAATGCCACTGAAGTAAGAATATATCTGTCTAGAAATTTTCCTTTAAATGGAAATAAAGGTTAAAAGACCCACAATGGAAACCCTATAGCACAAAGAACTCCAATATTACCTTGAGGAATTTACAGTGAGCTTTAAACTTCCCATTTAGAAAGCCTGATTTCCATGGGAAAGGTGCCCCAATAATAAATCTAGCCCTGCTAGGAAGTCTAAGAGGAGAAAACAAAACAAAATTTCACTATTTGCGAATTAACTCTCTTATGCTCCTCATAGCCATGTTGTTAATTATGTTCTCAGGGCATTAATTGCCATCCTTAAAGTGTTACAACTTTCCTTTTTTTTTTTGTTGTTGTTGTTGTTGTTGTTGTTGTTTTTTGTTTTATGTTTTCCTGAGATGGAGTCTCAATCTGTTGCCTAGGCTGGAGTACAGTGGCACAATCTTGGCTCACTACAACCTCCGCCTCCCGAGTTTAAGCAATTCTCCTGCCTCAGCCTCCCCAAGTAGCTGGGACTACAGATGCACACCACCACACCTGGCTAATTGTTGTGTTTTTAGTAGAGATGGGATTTTGCCATGTTGGCCAGGCTGGTAAGAAGAGTGATTTAATCTATGGTTATTAATAGGAACAAAGTTTTAAAAAAATATTTTGCATTCAAACATATGAAATTTATATATATAACAAGCACCAAGGTTTATCAATGAGTACTACGATGCTAGTTTTTAACTCTCCCATGTTAATTGAATAGAACATATGACACTGAATATCTGCTACTCAATCAACTATCTTTGAGATGAATTTCTTCATAGTACATCTTTTATAACACTTAGTTTTTCTTATACTGTATTTTTTTTTTTTGTATTTGTTCCTAAGAAATAACAAGTTCCTTAGGCGAAGGACAGTATCTTACTGACACTGGTACTCCTGCAACATTGAGTACCGTGGCTTGAATATAGCAGGGGTACTCCTAGAATACGTGGTGGTGGTGTCACTGGAACGTCAACTGGCAGTTCTTAGCAACTTAGACCTAATGTCTAGTTTGCAAACTGTGCTCAAAACCACTGTGACAATGGAGCTAGCCTTGAAATTCTCCCACCTCTTCATGTCTACAGTTAGTGAATTGTTCCCAGAACTCTGGAGTAATACCTGCCAATAGTAGTACTAGTTAATTTCCCTACATATTTTAGGATTGCCTTTCTATAATTTGTAATGCTGTTAGTGTATATAAACAATGAAATCAACCCCAGACACAGAATTCTATATAAAACAACTAAGAAAAAAAAAAAAAAAAACAACTCTCAAATTACTTCATTAACATAATTAAACAACCTGTACTTCTGCACAGCCACTTATCTGTCAAAGCTGCAGGCTGGAGACCCCAGTCTGCCCCCAGAGAACTGTCACTACTTTCTGATTTACCCCTTTAACTCTCAGATCACAACTTCCCCCTATAATGTTATCACGTTTCTCAGGGAAGAAACAAGGGACTGTATTTTGGATGCACATGAAATAACATGTTTGAAGAGGAGCCAGAGTTCTTTGTCCAACAACTGGTGTGGTGATTAACCTGGAAAAGGCACTAAACACTTTGAACTCTTCTCCAAGAGCATTAATCTTCCTACATTAGCTTCTGAAGACACTAAGGTATGAATTAAAAATATCCACAGAGCCTAGTAAGCTCTCCAGAGTCCTGTAGCTCTCTTATGAGTATTTTTCTAAAAGGATCATTGAGAAAGCAATGCTTATCTTTCTTCTCTCAGAAACAAAGTACAATATTTCAACTTTCCAATTTGTTTCTACAGTAAAATAGCAGGTATGTTATTATCAGGAGATATCAGGAAACTTCAGGTATAATGGTAATTTATGTACATTTGGGGCCAGTCAATGGCTTGAGAAAAGCATTCTGATTGAGAAGTAATGGCGTGATAATAGATACGAAACATTTTTAAATATTATAAATTTCTGATAACTGGCAGAGTTTCCCTAAAGAAATACTTTATCAATTATTTGCAAAAAGCTACAAGGCCCAATTTATAAAACTCATTTAAATTATAGATATGGATAATACTGGGTTTATAATACCCCTCTTTGTTTGCTGAATTTGATACACTTTACCTCAGATTTCAACAGCTTTTTGAATAAACAAAAAATAAATTGTGTTACAAATACTGAGTCCTGAAACGTACATACCACAAAAAGATAATGTTCTAAATATCAAAATAGAATATGGCATTTGTTTTCACAGCATAATCTCTTCATTTCTCTGTTATTCCTTGATTTATGGAAGCACAGACATGAATAAAATGCCTTCTGTAACACATTGTCCTAAATTTCACCACTTGCTTTCTAGTGACCTACTCTATAGCTCAACAATTCCTCTGAAGGACAATGTCACCTCCCCTTGAAAATACATAACCCATTTTTTATTATATTTGGGTCAACAGACAAAGAAAAATCTCACACTTCATATCTTTTACATGAGGTATTAAAGACAAGCTTTAAAAAGTCTTTATGGTGAGGTAGGGGTGATATCTAATTTGGCTGGAGCCTCGTTAATACATCACGGATCTGGCATATTTTAAGTGTTTATCAAAATGAGGGTAATATATTGCTATAGCAGTTAACTTGAAGAAAAGAGTAAGAAATAGAAAAAAATGCAGTTGTGATTTCAATAGTAACTGACACGTTTTCAGGAGCACCATGTCAAATAATATTCATTTCCTAATTAGGTATAAAAAGATATTCTTAATGTTTTGTACATATGAGTTTATCCAGTCATATAAACATGGAATAATTCTGGAGCTGTGATGTTCTATATTTTTCTGGGTATCACAAATCCTCAAGATTATAAAGGGAATCCATAATTATCCTTTTTGAGTTCACTTATTCATCCAGAAATATGTACTGAGATCTTTTGTCTACAAGGCAGTGCGCTGGGCTGTGAGTACACACTGGTCAGCAGACATCATCTCGGCCTTTCTGTTCCTTATGATCTGGCCCGGTGATCCTCAACCCTAGCTGCACATCAGAATCATCCAAAGAATGTTTAAAAACACTGATGATGAGGCTCCAACCTCTGCTTCAATTTGCCTAGGGTAACACTGAGCAATGGTATGTTTTAAAATTTCCCTAGGTGACTTTAATGCACTTCTATGGCTGAGAAGCACTAGTCTAGTGAATAAGACAAGTATGAGATAAATATACAAGTACAGAATTTTTTAAGTGTTGTAAAGGAAAGGTGTAAGAAATTATAAGAGTGATTAATGAGACCGAAGAATTGGGAAAATTAGTCAAGAAGGGCCCCTCTGAATCAGTGATATTGAAGCTGAGAGCTAAAAGATGTCTGGAAGTCGGTAAAGTAAAAGAATCCTAAGGGTGGAATTCCACATAGAGAGAACAGGATGTGCTGAGGCTTTAGGACTTAGAAAGGTTTTGACTTGTTGAAATAACATTTAGAAAGCCAGTGTGGCTGGAATACAGCGCGTGAGCTAGGCAGGGGCCAGGATTTAGTGGCCCACAAGAGGGTAGAGGAAGGACTGTGGATTTTATCTTAGGAGAATTGGAAAGCCATTTGATACATTATTGTTTTGTCACAATGCCTTTTCCCCCTTTAATAGAAATTGTATTAAAAATCTGGTCATACAGCCAGCCAAAAACGAACAAGACTCCAAGATGTATTAGGCATGGTTTTCATCTCCCTCTGGCAGATGGCAGTGATAACAGCAGTTATAAAACCTGAGGGCACACCTAGGACTCAGCTACTGGCGTGTCCCTGCTGTCTTTTCCAAGAAGTTCTCCGCTCTTTATAATTTTGACTATAATCCTGACTTTTCCATTCAAGTTGCCTTTCAGTAGGACAGATTTCCCCAAAGAGAATCCTCTTAAAACTGAAACTATTCGTAGTTTGTAATTATGAAGGAGAACCAGGATTTATTAAATATTTATCTGAGTACCCAGGATTTAAAATTTATAAAATTGCCTATAGTATCATGGAAACGAAGAAGGAAAGATAAAAGAAGGGCATAGACTGTTACAGCTGCTAACATCAAGAGAGGAGCCATATGCGTAATCAGCGAAGAAGAAACATTCTGTTGATCCCACAGCAGTTCTTCAGTGGCGCTGACACATACTAATCAGTAATGCATAGTCAGGAAGCGAGAATGGTGCTATATTTCAAGAATCAAGAAATATTCACACATAATTTTTTGATAATAACATCTCGGGCAATGCCACTGAAGAGCTTATACAGCATATGAAGCTAGTCAATCCTGGAGTACCCCAACACACGACACAATGTCACACACCAGCAACCATGACCAAGAGTTAAATAGTCGTTAAATTAACAAACAAGAGAAGAGAAATTACATTTGCAGTCTTTCTGCAAAACAAATCCAAGGAACTGCAGTCAAGTACCAATCAAGATCCCCAGACCAAGCTGAATGGGTAGCGGAAGGGCAACATTGCTGAAAACATACCTGTTTATAAAATTAAAAAGAGTAGGGAAGTCATTCAAAGGGAGAAAAAATGTAAACTGCAAAAGTTAAAGTACCTTCAATGAAGACTTAGGCGAGCAAGTGTCAGTCTTTCTTTCTATCCTGGTCCTGACATCGTCAGAGGTCAATGATTCCCAACAGACAATTCAGAATAATTGGGGCCCCAAAAGAACTCTTGTTCATGTGATCTTATACAAGTTATTTAAGCACTGTGTGTCTTCACTTCTTTGTCTATTAAATGGGGATAATATTACTCAATACCTTTGACTATTTTCACAATTCAATATATTATCACAATGCCTTTTACAAGTTTATAATACACATTTTAAAATTATTTTTACTAGTACATAGCCCACCTTTCTTAGACGCCAAATTCCTTTCTGTGTTTTTATACCAGTTTCTGCATCAGTTTCATGCCCATATGACAGTTTTAAAGATACACTATTATAATTTATGTACCTCTCTGATAAGACCTCATGTTGTCATTTATTCATGTTTAGCATTAGACGTATTTATATGCACTAAACTCATAATAAAACAAAGAGTAAGATGTTATGCTAGTGGTTAATAGATTGGGCTGTGAAGTCAGAGAATCCTCAGTTGAAATCCTGATTCTACATCATCTCTTGTACAATTTGGAACATTTCTAAAACCTCTACGCCTCTGCTCCATCATCTATAAAATTAGGATAATAATATTATTTTTCAACACAATTATCATTAAAATTAAAACACACAGTATTTGCCATCCTGTGAGTTGTTGCTAACAGTAATTTTTAAAAAGCAGGAGGGAAAAAAATGCCGTAGGGAGAAAGTCCAAAGTGCATGAGAAGGAAGAAAGATGGTAACTTAGCATGTTAACAGACTGATCGACAATACTTTACCTTTGTCAATCTATTTATAAAATAACGCACTGTTTTCAAACCATGGATGAAAAGATAACTGAAGAATACATCTTACTCAAATAGTCTTGCTACTAGTAGGCAGATAAGTCACCAGAGTTTCCGCTGATAACCGCCTGACCTTTCAGGGCCACGTGTCCCATACAGAGCACTGGGTGAGAAAGCTGGAGCAGAAGCAAGGAGTACAAGGCTCTCTTCCTGGCTGTGGAGTAAAACTGTTTTCCGGGACTTCAGGCTGAACAGCCAAAAACTGCTCTCTTACAGCACACTGCAAAGAGACTGCTGAAACTGATATGTATAACCATATTCAAAGAAAATTTTCAATAGAATCTTACATTCTGTTCATGTTTATAGACAGTTAGGACCTTCCCAGAACCTAGAATACAATGTATACTCAACTAATATTAAATAACTGGAAATTTGTTTTTAGTTGCACTTTCTAGGAAAGAAAAAGAAAAAGCGTCACGAGAGGCTACCACTAGCTCTGATTTTCCATCTATAACCTTGTAATTATCAGGACTAACAGGAATGCTCTTATTTAAATTACTAATGTTTTTAAACAGAGAAGCTACAAGTTTCATTCAAAATAAGTTTTCAAATTATTACAGACATAATGGTTTCAATGAGATGGCCTATAACTGGGAAAGTAGCTTATTTTTAACAAATATATATCAGCTGTACAAGATATACTTGACAATAAATACTTTTTAAAAGAATAGAAGGATAAAACTTGGTCTATGTGTGCATGTGTGTATACACACATAATATATACTATATATATGTGCTATATAAATATAAATATACATATATTTATATTCTCAGACAGAGACTTAAGTGATCTTATGTGAACAAGATAGAGAAATGTAAAAAATGTAGGAAAAACCAGAATGAAAAATAGCAAATATGGAAAAAAAAGGAAAAAACTCAAGCCATGGGATAACAGTGACTAACTGAAGTCTGGGTTATCAGGTTATAATCAAGTATCATATAACAAATAAGGCATTCTAAATGAGGGCAAGAGGGCAGAAATAATAAGATCTCTCAGTCACCAAATTATACTTCATTGTCAATAAATCTGTGGTCAGAACAATTAAATTAGTTTTTTTCTATTATTAAATCAATGAGTTATATATATTAGCCCCAAACATCATGGGAAAACTTTGATGGATATACCCTTCAAGTCTCTTGCCCTTCCACTAAGTACACCTAAATTATGAAACTGACTGATAAATACTCACCCTCATTCCCACTTTGCTTCTAAACCCTGCCTTTTTTCAGAAGAATAGGATGTGGAATGTTCAGACAGGAGACCCAGTTTTACATGTTAGTGTGTAAAGGGAAACAGAACATTTTAATAAAAAAAGGTCTGGAAAATAGGTTGTAATATTATCTATATTTTAATAAGCATGTTTTAAATACAAATGAGCTTCAAAAGCCTAAGTATATATTCTATAACTGAGCATATATCCACTAATTCAATGGATACTTCACAGAGTGTAATTGGGTAATCAACAAATTGATCATGTTTTGCTTTATTAGGTGAACATTTGAAAACCAGACCAGTGACTTCTATGCATTTACACTGTTCAGAAAACACCATTTAGGTAAAACATGAAGCCCCAGTGTTCCCCCTGAAACTAGCAGTGTTCATCAAGCAACCAAAATCCAATAAAATGAATCTACATGCCCTCCCCACAAAGTGTCACTGTTTCTCTCATGCTGCATTAAACTTATTTTTAAACACTCAGAGTGTTATCTGTTCCCTTTAGCAAATCTTGCAGTAAAATGATATTAAGTAATTAACAGCATGACAGTGATGGAAACAGATGTCACAAGTAAAAAATGTCGAGGCAGAGTGATGCAGAAGAGAGAAAACCAGTCCAGAATCGGGAAGCCTGGCTTCCCTCCCATCGATGTCACTGATTATGGCTTTAGCCTAGGCAAATCATTTAACCTGGTTACACTTAAGCCACCCTTTCTTCAACCATCTGCTTTGCTCATAGGAATGTGGTGACAATTAACAAGAGTGCTTTGAGGTCACAAGAGAAAGACTGCATAAATACAAGGTGGTATTATTCTAATTACAAGGAAGTATCAAGCAGGTTTCTGTGTAAGCTGTAATTATAAGGGAGAGTAATCCACAATGGCAAAGGTAATACTGCAAATTACCATCTAAGTCACTTTTGACACTTATCATTTTAGAAAATAAATTAGAAGCACAATGAAAGAAAGAAGTAACTCGAAGTGAGAGGCAAAAGATCCGAGTAGCTACCCTGGAAAACTTAACAATGTACAGCCGTTTATTAAATGTTTGAACCAAAAGTCACTAAAAGATGAACTCTGATAGCTTAGAATAAAGCACAGTGGATTAGTAGTCCATGCACAACACTACAAGCAATTTGGGGCTTTATAGTCACAACCATTATTTCTAACACAGCACACATTTCTAAATAAAGCATCTAAATCCTCTAAATATCAGTGTTTCTTTTAAGTGAAAAATAACTGTTAATACGTTCTACATAGCATTTTCTGTAAAATGAACAAAACATTTAATAAAGCCACACACTTCATTAGTTAAAACTCCTCTATTTCCAATTACCAATATTCTAATCTGCCTACATTTTTATTTCTTAATTAAAGTGCCTCTGATCTATCAGAGTGCCATCAATTAAAATAAAATGTAAATTAATTGTGGCTCTGGATCCTTACATCCACACACAATTTTCATCAGCCCATATTCTACTCTTCCTTGAGAGTTTCTGGGTAGTTTTCATTTATCTAAAGCTTGTAAAGTAATTTTACTCCAGGCAGATATGCAGGATGTGCAGAGAGCCCTACAAATTCTATTAATTCTAATGATGAAAACAGTTACTCATTTAAACTATTTCAAGTACTGTCCCTACAGACACCTTAGAGCAATCAGTTCTTCACACCAAAATTTTCCTAAGGGATTTGAGACAGAGGTCACTTAGAGGCTGTTACAGTCTGGAAAGCCTTGAATTTTGCCATACAGGATTTAAGACTCTGGGTGATTGAATAATACATAACCTTGTACAATTGATTCTTCACAAGCCAAACAAGCTAGGCAAAGGGTTTGTGGCATTGCCCTGGGGTTACCATTACCAGTATCAATAACTTGACGAACCAATGTAAGTCTGTTAAAGAGCTGTCATTGACTGGTATAAAAATGCAGAATCCAGGTTTAGCCACATTTCCTTGGGGTTGAGGCTGATGTTTTTATTAGTCTGTTTATTTAATCTACCTTTTCTTTGACAAACATGCTTTTTTATCATAAAATATTACACAATACCACTGTCCAATTCCTATGCACACTTACTTCCAAAGAATGTTTATTACTTTAATCAAAAATGGATTCTTCCTTGACAAAATTATTTTACATATCTATTCTCGGCCATTTAAAAACTATTCCTTTTTGCCTTTTCAATCGACAAATATACTTCAATAAGCACTGAATAACTATCATACAGAAAAAGGATACAATTTTTTCAAGTAAGAATTAGATCTCACCTACTTTAGAGAGAAATGCAACTTGGTCATAAGCAAAACACATTTTTAGGATTTTAATTGAACAGAGACTATTAAAGGCAGATTTTTTAAAGGGGAATTTAAATGATGCTATTTCTTTTACTAAAGAAAAAAGTGAAATCAGAGCATGAAGTTCATTTTACAGATGAAACATAATTAAAAGTAGAGAATACTAACTGGAATTAAAATCTAGACTATGGCAAGAAGTTTTCAGCCCAAGTCAACAACACTTTGAGCCATGACTTTTAAAGGCAGATAAAAACTGCTTCAATGAACAATTTTTGTGTCAGTCCTCTATATTGAAATATTATACAGTATTACATTGTAGCCCATTGAAAGCATGAATGATGAAAACATCTCTAAGATAATACCACATGGGTAGCTTATCTTTTGACCTAAAAGGATGCAAGACTAGAATTCGGCAAATGTAGATAAAGGGATGGTAAATATGTCTATTAGATTGTCTCCTTCTAGTATCAAATGTCATAAGAATTTTGCAGCTATATAATTAAATACTGCTCATAATCAAATGTCCTTAAAAAACAAAGCAATAATTATGAGTATCTGAGACTGATTCACATGCTCAGAGATGCCAAACTTGAGGTGCAAATTCATTCCTCTGTTTTGAAACATTAGCAACTAGACTGGTATTCCTCCCTGCCCCTGACTCTTGGTTTGGATTTATTTAAAAGTAACCTGTAGCCCAAAGAGGAATTATCTGAATTAACCAGATACAGGGCCAGTACGTAACAGGTCTGAGGGCCAAATCAGATCTGCAGTATTTGAAAGATCTTAAAAGAATGTCAAAAGCTGAAAAGTTTGCCAATACTATTTTTCTCCTTAAAAAAAAAAATTGTTAATTTCTAAGCATTTATATTTCAAAGTAAATTATACCCAAGTTACAAGAAGGAAAATGGCTATTTTATATCCTAAAGTTTTCCAAACTCAACTAATTTTAATAAAACGTCAAGGTGATATATTACGTTAAAATAAACTACCATTAAACACGGTTTCTTCAAACCTGAAAAGGAATACACCTAAGCTGATAAGAAAATTTATATGCTAACATTTACTGAGTACTTTTCATATGACAGGCACTATGCTAAGAGCTCTGCAGGGATAATTTCATTGAACACTAACAGTATATGCTATGATTATTCCCATTTCACAAGCAAGGAAACTGAACCTTAAAATGGTGAAGAAATTTGAGCTTAAATAGCTTACAAGTGTTGGGAGCGGGATTTGAAGTGAGCCCATCTGACTCCAGAGTGCTAAATCCTTATCTACAAAATACTTGATTACTACTCATTTACTATATTCCTTGAAGATCTATCAAGATTGATGCATTTTTTTGTTTCTATCTTAAACCCAAGCCATTCCTTCTGTCACCATCCAGCCAATAAATGGGACTGCTTCCAGTCAGACTGTGACATTGGCCTAGAGAACTTTTCAAACTTTCTTGTTTAAACAGAAAGACAAAAGCTTGTATCATCATCTGTGCCATGAGAGATATTATAATTTAGTTGAAGAGATTATACACTCAAATGTTCAACATGGTTTTTAGATAAGTTCTACAGTACTAGGGAAAGCAAAAGTAAGACAAGCTATTGATCTAGGAGAAGAATAAAAAGAACTGTAGGCAGCCAATGAAGACAGAACTGTTTGAACAATCAAGAGGGGCCACCAGACCAGTTTACACTGAAAGAGCTTCAGAAAGAGAAGAATATAGTAAATGAGTCGAGGGTTCTAATAGCCTAAAAACAAGTTGCAGAATTTGCCCACTCTATGGGGACTGATTATGTTAAAAATGAAGTATCAGGGCAGTCAAGGAAGTTGAAGTTTGAATAACTGACTTAAGGAAAGAGAAGATGGTAAAGAAATTGGTGTCAGTGAGTACAAAATATAGTCAGCTCTCTGTATCTATGGATTCTCCATCTATTCAACCAATTGCAGGTGAAAAATATTTGAAATAAAAATAATAAAAATTTTAAAGCAATAGAGTATTACAATTCTTTACATAGTATATACACTGTATCAGGTATTATGAGTAACCTAGAGATGATTTAAAGTATCTAGGAGGATGTGCTTAGGTGATATGCAAATACTACACCATTTTGTATCAGGGATTTGAGCATTCATATATTTTGGTATCTGCAGAGGATCCTGGAATCAGTCCCCCAGGAATATTGAGTGGACCACTACTTTCCAGAATGTTAGATAGAAAATGAAAAGGAAAAAATAACATGGAATGTAAATGAATACAGGATGTTTTTAAGAATAAAGAAAAATTAAGCATGTTCCTAAGAAGAGCGAATCGACTACAAAGAGAGAGGAATCGAAAACATAAAAGAGAAAAAGGTAATTGGCAGAAGTCCCAGAGAATCAAGAAGATACATAATTATTATTAAAAATATAAATAAAATACTTTGGCTTGACAAAGAGGAAGAATATGTCTTACTTAGACCACAGTAAATAGATACAAGTAAAAAATATACCTTGAATATCGAAGATAGTCTTAATATTCTCAACTTAATTGAAATAATATCATCCTGCAAGCTGTTATGGGAGTAGAAAAAGAGTTGGATTCAGAAAGACTTAAACTGTTTGGAGTGGTCTAAACAGTTAATTAAAAAGTAACATCTTTTCAAAATGAAATTATAAAACAACACTTTTTTTTTCATTTTCTGTTTTACCAGGATTCTGGGCAGGGGGTAAGGGAAGACTTTCTCCCAAACACCCATGTCTCAGAGAAAAACCAACACATTTATAAAAGCTTCTCACTTGGTTGATCACCTGACAATCTATAAAACCAAAATAAAATAATATTTTATTCAATTTACATTTATTGAATCTTCTTCATTGATTGCTACCCAGCCTTATTGTTGCTAGAAATAAAAATTCCTCATAAAAATTTAAGTATGAAAGAATGTTTATTTCATTTTGGTATTTAAAAGAACTTTCCAAGTCATTTCTAACTCATTTTATTATCAATTTACAAATTGTATTTAAGTATAAGATAGTAATGTTAAGGTGTTTTCTAAATGTGAAATAACAGCAAATGAGCTGTCTGGATCCATTCTTTAAGTTACTAATAAAAGCATGTTTGAAATTTAGATTACTGGAAATCTTTAACATTCAATATCAGTTAAGTGTGTGTCCATGGGCAGATTATTCAACTGGTCCAAGAACATGGCCTTTATGCTGCTACGTTCCAGAAATACCAGTGTAGCTGTATCCAAAAACAGCATGCTTACCTATGATACACATAGTGATTTTTTATTAACAGCAAATTCTTCTGAGAAGCATATTGGGAAGAAGTTCATGTCATTATAGTGAAAATATTTTGGGTTAAGTTCTGGAATACTAAAATGGAAAAAAAAAAGTATTCTGATTAAGAAAAACCAACTGCATGCAACAGTTACTGACCAACATGGTAGTGGTTTAGTGAGTTAGAGCCATTTGCAGATATTGGAAGTACAAATTAAATATATCCACTGTAAAAAGGGCAACCAGGGCAGAGACCATGCAGGTCAATTTGCAATTCCAAAGTGAAGCATTTTCATCTAAGATACTGTGCATGGGGGAAAGGCTAGAATCACCCTCACCTGCTGCATTTTGTCAGGTAGTCAGCTACAATCTCAGCCATTCCACCCCGATTATTGTTACTAAGGCAGGAGAGAGATTTAAAAGTTAAATTCATGTTCTCAGAAAGAAGTATGAAAGAAGCAGATGAGAATGCTAAATCAGTTTGCCAAAAGCTCACCTACAGCAAGGGTAGGCAAAGTTCTCTTCTTTTCTCCCTTTCTGCATTGAGATCTTCACCCAGCTACCGCACTTAAATGAAACTGACTAAGACGTCTTTGATGACTGTCCTGTCCAGAAGCAATGTATTCTTTATTGCCCTGCAGATGATTTAGAACTCCAATTGTTTAAGCACCAACTCGTACTGTGACAGTATTTCAGAGTTTTAGGCATGCATGTTTATATGTGCTTTGTGTTAAACTGACGTTTAAAATGGCCCCAATTATCGTCCTTTCCCTTTGCAATGGAATTTTGAAACTCCTTACATCAAAGGCAAAGTGTATTTCTCCATTCCCTGAATCTAGGTTAACTTTGACTTATTTTACCCAACAGAAGTGGCAGAATTGATATTGTGCCATTCTAAACCGAGCCCTCTGGAGACCCTGCATGTGTCTACTTGCTCCTTTGCAACTCTACCACTACTATGAGAACAAGGTCTAGCCTGCTGGAGGGTAAAAGATCGTATGAAGCAGAGTCCAGTTGTCCCAGCCAAGGTCATAAGAAACCAGCCAATAGCCTGTTTCCAAACACGTCAGAGGACACAGCCTAGATCAGCAGAGCTGCCTAAATGACCTAAAACTGACCGTAGACACATGAGTAAACCCAACCAAAACCAGAACTGCTCAGCTAACATTTGGACTCATGAACAATGAAAAATGTTTACTGTTTTAAATCACTGAATTCCACAGTTATTTATTAAACAGGATTTTTTAGTAGTAGATAACTGATAGATGTGTATCTTTCTAGATATGTTTATTTCTATAAATATGTGTTTATTTCTATAATAAAAAAGTATATATATTTATCTATCAAACTCTATCTATCTATCTATCTATCTATCTATCTATCTATCTATCTATCTGCTCTGATAATGCTTTAACCACATAGTTTCCAATGGATTACCAGGTTTTATTAAGGAGCAGAAGTAATGGGCTACAGAAAAAGACATGACTCATTACCGAGACTCCATCTTGAAATATCTTGTGCCTATAACTTCTAACAGAATGGATTCCTATATCAACCCAAACCATTACTGCATAATTTTAACATTGTAGCTATAATCCAAAGCAGCCAAAGTAGTACATTTTCCAAAACAGAATTATGTTATCAGTTGTCTTATTTCATTAGGGCTGCCATAACAAAATTCTATAAACTGGGTAGTATAGGAATGACATAAATGTATTTCTCACAATTCTAAAGGCTGGGAAGTCTGATATAAAGGTGCCAGCAGATTCGGTGTCTGGTGAGGGCCAGCTTTCTGGTTCATAGATGGTTGTCTACTTGCCACACCCTTGCATTGTAGAAGGAGCAGGAGATCTCTCTGGAGTCTCTTTTAAAGGGCACTAATACTAGTCATGAGGGCTTTGCCTCCCACAGGCCCTATTTCTTAATGTTATCACCTTAGGAGTTAGGATTTCAACGTATGAATTTGGCAATGGGGGAAGGGAGACATAAGCATTTAGTCCATTGCATTAATCCTATTACATCATCATTGATTATTTTTTCAGTATCACCAAAAAGGTATTATTCTTTAGTCCTAAAGAGGGCTATGCATTCTTTGCTAAAATAAAATGCAAAATCTTTTTCTAATCTCATTTTTGGAGTTTTTGGGATCCTGGCTATAATAATTCTGGCTATAATCCCAAACATATTATTGGACTTACTCCTCTTTCAGTGATGAAAATCACTTGTGTTGGCTTTGCTTTCAGTTGACACATATATATCTTTTGTCACTTATGCTTAGATGTCACAGTTTATACACTTTAAGACAAATATTTAATATCAAAAGAATGGCAAATGTATTTGTATTTGTCATTCTTCTTATAATTGCAAAACTGGTCTGAAAAGTATGCTATACAATTGAATATTTAGAACTTGCTAGTGTATACTTTGGTTCTGGTATATTCTACTGGAATTTAAGAGGTCGATGGTCCAAAGCAAACAGATTATTAGCTGAAGAAACTTCAAAACTGCTATGAAGACCTTTGCTTCCGAGAGAAATAATAAAATGCTTTCATGGATAGAACTCATATGTTATGAAGAGGTCCACAGCTGCGCGGCATGGCATAATACTGTGCTGGGGCTTCTAGCTGTTGTAGTCCCCTTGCAGGTTCATTAACATAATTAGAATTGGGACTTAATTAGTAACACTCAGGTTCTATTCTTAGTGATGAGGGGTGTGCTATTCTCCTCAGAGAACTATTTCACCTAGGAACTTCTTTAGGAGAAAAGAAGTTGCTTGAAAATATAATGAGAGTTTGAAGAAACGATAATTGGCTGCTACAGATGTCAAGGACTTTAAGACAAACTGTTCCTATCCACCCTCAAGATCAAGAGATAACAGAATGGACATTTCTCAACATTTATTTGTCCAAGCAACATCCATTCTCCATTCCTAACGGTCCTGTGATTTTTTTCTGGAGGATCACTTTGCTTGTGGTCCTGCCTGGGTGACAAATCCAGGTGCCTAGTGCTCACTACCAAAGCCAAATATGCAAGATACTGCATATGTCTCTGGGGTGGTAAAATGTAGGTGTATTAGTTTGTTCCTACAACCTTATAAAGATACTACCCAAGACTGGGTAATTTATAAAGGAAAGAGTTTAATTGGCTCACAGTTCCATGAGGCTGGGGAGGCCTCAGGAAACTTACAATCGTGATGGAAAGTGAAGGAGAAGCAAAGACCTCTTCACATGGCAGCAAGAAAGAGAAGAGTGAGGAGAAAAGGTGGGAGAGCCCTTTATAAAATCATCAGCTCTAATGAGAACTCACTCACTGTCACAAAAACAGCATAGGGAAAAATGCCCCCATGATCTAATGACCTCCCACCGGGTTCCTCCCTTGGCATGTGAGGAATACAATCGGAGATGAAATTTGGGTGAGGACACAGCACCAAACTATTTCAGTAGGGGTAAGAATGAGGCTTAAGTTTATCCAATACTATCTCTTTGAGTTGTGAATCTCACTGAAATGACCTGAGGATGAGAACAGTTAGATGTCTGCTTGCAGAACTATATCCTGAATAGCTTATTCCTTCTGAAAAACAGCTTTGACTCATTTCATGTTGCCTTAATTCAAGCTCACTTTTAAATTCTCAATCATAACCTTTTATTTTATAAGCCCTTGTTCTTCGCCAATGTATTTCTTCTTGTTTGAGGTAGTTTTTGTCATATGGACTCAAGAAGCTCCGACAATTATGAGGTCAAAACCTGACAACTACTCATCAAAGAGGGTGGGATGCTTAGTGGTGATGGAGGATGACATTGTCTCATTCCCAGCTACAAAGTTAAAGAATGAATTCAGTAAAATAATAAAATTTGATTTATTTTTCCTTCATACCCATCATCATCATAGGAAAAGAGAAAATTCCTCCTTGAGTCTCAAGCTATTTAGCTTCCAAGGCTTAGACATAGAAGTAACTACACTTTGCCATGCTTATTTCTTCCCAGGGTTTTCTACCTATTACTCAAAGATAATTGATTACCCTTCCCACATCTGCATCAGCTGTTGGTTTTCTTTTACCTGTACCAGAGAGAGAGAGACAGACAGACAGACAGGCAGACAGACATATATATCTGATATGCATACAAATCTGTATATACACATATATTTATATATCTGATATATATGTATATCATGAATACATATACATAAGTACACATGTATATGCATATATATCAGATTGTATGTGTGTATATCTCAGGTATATACATCACACTTGTCAGAGTTTCTTCCTCTTCTCTTTCAATTTACACTGTTCTCTTTATTGAAAATCCTGCTCAATATTGAGTTTCTGGAAAGTTGCCTTTTATTAACCTCACTGACTGATCATTCCATTACTGTGAATCCAGTTCAGCACTTACATACATAATTTGCATTGCATTTTCACTTATTTTAGTTTGTGAATACTTTTAGACATGTGTACATTCCAACTTTTACATTCAATTTAAAGCTTCCCAAATGTTGTGGGAGGCATTTGGATTTTGTTTTCTAATATTCAGCATTTCTATTACAGAATTCTACATGTAACGGGGACTGATACTGTTAAATGGTTATTTTTCACAAAGATTTTCAGAAGATATTTGAGAGGGAGCCAAATTTTGCAAAAGACTATTCAGAGATGACTTTGAACAACTTTAATAGTAACTAATCAATATCTTCATGTATTTTTAGCACATGGAATTGCTGTGCATATATATGCTTTTAACTTTTCTTTAAAAAAGAAAAAAATCTGTAAAATTAATGCCCTTTTGATACCAGTGTGAAATTTTATGAAGATTCAGACCAAATCGAGCTATCAGCAGCTACCAGTGTTATAATCAATGTCCCATCACCAATTGAATGGGAAGATTTCATTCTTTTAACATTCTAACAGCTTGAAGAAGAAAGTATCTTCTCCCATTGAAAGTCATGACGTTTTAGTTCTATGGTATCCTTGGGTAACTTTTCTCCTCTTTGAAAATTCCCTGCAGATTGTTTACTGGGATTGCTCTGTTTTGGTTACATAGTCAAACCACACATCTTCCACCCTTTAACCGTTTCAAAACAAGACTCATAAGATCTGATTGCTCAAGGTCCGATTTCACCATCAGTCTTCTGTTTTACGGCTTTTACAGAATACAAGTTTAATAAAATACTTCCTGCAATATCATGCATCAAATATTATATCACTAAGATAAATAACACATTTATAACATGTGCTTAGTACCTTAAAATTCTAGATTATGCTGAAATTCAATACAGACACTAACATTTGACTTCCAATTTTATGTATTTCAACTAAAACTGACTATAACTTTCTGTGAATCAAAAGTACCTCTGTGCATAAAAATCATCAATAAGAATATATCCCCTAGGGACACCTGTGTCAAAAGTAGGCTTCTTTCTTGATTTTTTCTAAAAGCTAGCATTAGTGGTATGATATTGTTTAGTGACTCTCATACGTAAAAAAATTATTTAATTGAAATAGGAACAATAATTAAGATTTCTCTATGCCAGTATTTCTCAATCTTTTTATTCTACTTTCTCTCCAGAGCCTTTTAAGACATTGCCCTCCTAATTACCACCTCCACATGAAATTTTAGTATATTATGTATTTGTTGAGGTACTGCATATATGTTTCTGCTTTATACAATACATAAAACGAGTAAGTATAGGGTTAAGGCTGACTGAATATATTTTTAAGTTAAAATCTAATTAAAAACTAAAAAGCTATTAACGAAATGTATGTTTACTTAAGTTGTACTGTATCAAATTTTATATACAAATTAATTCACAAAAATACCTAGTAATGACAATATAATAAATTTTTTGTCATTCAAAATTATTTTCCAGCAAAAACAAAATGATTGAACAATTATTTTTTTAATGTATTCAGTGAATTTATCTTTAAACTTTTGCTTGAAATGAATATAAGAAAGTAATTTTTCACTTAACTGGTTTCTAGATAATCACTCAGATATTGTCAATACTTTCTCTTCTCAGCACTTTATATAATAATGGATTGAATTATAAAATTAATAAAATATAAACGAATCTAATTTTCAAAACCTGAGTCATACACAAACCCAAGGCAGTCAGTGGTAGCTAAGAGGCAGACAGACACAGGCCACCTCTCAAGTTTCAACTCTGAGATCAAGCAATAAACAGAGTCCTACAACTAAGATGTATATTCACCATAGTTTTAGAGGACTGTTCTCATATGTAGTTTGTGTATCTTTTATGAACTCAGTCAATGCCGCCTGTGTGATACCCAAATAAAAACCAAACAAAATGATTTTTGTCAGGTAGGATGAGATTTGGAGAGACATGAACACTGCAATGTTTAAGGTATTTTTGTTCCCCAAAAATCAATTTTCTTGTTTCCCCTTGGAGTTGATATCTCAACCCCATTGAGAAGGTATGCCCTATTTAAAAAGGGGAAAAAAATGTTGTTTTTTTTTTGTAGTCATGTTTCCTTTAAGCTACAACCCCAGTGGTTTTCCTACTTCCCTTTTACCACCAATTTCTTTCAGAGTTATGAACAATAAGCAGCTTTCAATTGGACACCACTGATTGACTCCTCAAGCAAATGCAATCTGACTTTTGATTCTACTGCTCCCTTGAACCTGCCTGGAAGCCGTTAAACACTGTATAAATAATACCAAGACAAAAATACTTCCTACATTTATTCATTCAACAGTACTGCCTAAGTCCCCTTTACCTAAGTATCCTACTATATGTGATGCTGTTGACCACCTTCTACCATCAGCTTCCACAATACTTCTCTTCTCTGTACAATTGCTTATTTCAGTCTTTTCTCAGTTCACTTTGGTACAACTTTTCCCTTAATTATAGTCTTACCTCCAAGGTGTCATTGCTTACTTGCTTCTTTTTGCTTTATATTCTCTTCCTGAAAATAACAGCAATCATTCCCATGATTTCTATCATTTATTGTACATGTATGAAAATGGCTGTTGAATATCTCCACCTCCTAACCAGTGTTCTTTGCTATTTGGATGTCCCTTGGGGAGATCAAATTCAGTGTAATGCAAACTAAATTCATTATCTCACCCTACTCATACTTCCGCGGGTCTTCTCACTTAAAAGGCACCAGAATCCATAGTACGCTGTTCCATCTAGAAACATGCTAAATGTTTTGGTTCTTTCTTTCTTCCCTGCCCATGCCATGCCCCCAACCTGCCACATCCCAAGAGTTGTACAACTCTGTAGATTTTAGTAACAGCTTTTGCATCCGTCACACCTTTTATACTTCCACTGCCACTGTCCTACTTTGGGCCCTTACCTCTTATCTAACTTACTGCAATAGCCCCTTTTTGATATCTCTCCTTGTTTCCGCTCTAATTCTTCTCCACACTACAACCAAGCTTTTCTTTCTAAAATTCAAATATAATCATGACACAGCCTTGCTCCAACAACAACAACAAAAAGATTCTCTCTTGTCTATAAAATAAAGAACTCTCCCATATGCTCCTGAATTGCTTTTTTAGTTCTATTTACCACCAAAATAGATAACTGCTATTTCACTGAATAAACACCACCCTCTCCTGTCTCTGATTTTGCTCATGTTATTCCTTTCTTTTTTGAATGCTGCTTCTCCCCCTTCTCTAATTGTCAAAACACGTAACTAGACTTCAAAAAATAAACAATCACCTTTATCCCAAATTGACCCAAATCCTCCCATTATATTCTGATTATATTTGTCTAAAATGATCTAACAGAAGGTCTATTGTTTGTGACCTCCTTTAGATTACAAACTGGCTTATTATTAACAGATCTCTCTAGATTGTTAGCCACTTTCATGCATTTGATAGAGTGAATGATCTAGACAGGCATACTCTTCAACATTAAAAATAACCATCTATAACTTTATTTTTAATGGGAAAAATAATTCTCATTTCTTCACACATGGACAATGAATGAATTCTATTAAAAATGCTGAAGGTCTAATGAGCCAGCACTGATTATACAGTCTCAGGTTTGTAAAGAGATATTCAGAAATGAAATAAAATTCATCAAAGCTTAGGAAAGATCACCACTTTAGCCTCACATATCTATTGCACATCTGCCTGACCACATTATCTTAGTGTTCAAGCACCATTTTTGCATTTCAATGCAGCATTCTCTCAGATTAATGCCCAAGATATTCCAGCTGCACTGCAAGTGAGTGAGTGGACATATAGGAATATTATGCATGGCTTGTATCATTGACACTGAGCAAAGGAAATGTGATTAGCACCAAATTGCATCTGACAGGGGAATCAGAAACCTGTCAAACACGATGACATGGATCCAATGTTTAGAAGGCAAAAGGGGGAAGAAAGGAGCAGGGCAGTCTCTCATGGAGACAGCAATAAAACACAACAGCAATGATAAATTAATTCATTTACTTATGAAAAATTAGAGGCTTCCACACACGGCTCCCATTTATAATCTTGTCAATCTGGTTGAGTAAATAAAATGGTTTACAATATTAGCTGAAAACGCAAGCAAGAGAAAAAAAATGCAAAAATTGAATGCTTGGCCTTACTTTTAATCAAATACAATAATTCTCTGGTGTGAGCCACAATGGTATTTGAAAGGAATTTTTTGAAAGAGAATATATTACACCACCCTCACTTGAGATCTTTCCTAGCCTCAAACATAGAGCTGGAAAACTCCAGGGCACACGGCCATGGTTATGCATTCGGATTTGAGCTATTTAGTTCCAAAAGGTGTTTAGACAAAAGGACACATCATAATGGCCTTGGTGGATTGCTTCTTGAAGACTCTGAGGGGTAAAACAAAAATCTAACTGGAATCTTCTGATACCAAGTGATTAGCAAATACATGCACAGCCTCTCTCTATGAAACGTGATTGACAGAGGTAGCATCAAGCTCAATGCTCGAAAGGGTACACATTTACTAATCCCAAAAGAGCATGTCCTGATGGTCCACAGCCTCAAGGTGACAGCTTTGTTGAACCTTAAGACTTTTTGTTTTGCCATACTCTCAGATGAAGGAGGCACTAGATACCGAATTACCTGGAACACTGCAATTGTTCTTTACACTACTTCCATCCATTATGCATGAAAGAGGAAAGATTTTTCTATTGTCTCCAAATTAACATGACTATGGGAATAAATAAGATGTAAAGAGCAGAGTCTGCAAGAGAAATTCATGTTCCTATCTAAATGGAAGACTTTTGGGGAAAAAAAAACAAAAACAAACAAAAAAAACAACTGTCTGGAAGAGACCCCTAAAGGGAAGTCAGAGATGCAGAGAAATTTTTCTAAAACTTTTCATTTCAAGGCTCCAAGAAAAGCCTTTTATATATACAGTGTTTCTAGAAATACTCTACAATGTATGACTTGCCTTAAACAAGAATGAGTGATAATAAGACTTTTTTGAAGGGAAGAGGATTACTTATTTGATGAAAGAAGAGCTGTATTTTAAAATGGGGAATCTCGTATTGATTTCATTAATAAATCAAAACTGGAAATATCCCAGATGTCCATTAACAGCAGGCAGGATAAATAACTTTTGGAATATTCCATACAATGTAATATCATACAGAATTAGAAAGGAACTAACTACAAATACACCAAACGGCAAACCTCAAAAACATTACGCTGAGCAAAGAAGCCTTATACAAATGAATATATAGCATATAGTTTGACTTACATGAAGTTCTAAATGAGGCAAAACCAATCTATGGTAGAAAACAATCAAAACACAGGTTGCTGTTGTGAGGTTTGGGGGACAGGGATTGTCTGGGAAAAGGTGATTTTCTGAAGTAGCTGTAGTGCTTCATATCTTGATAGGAGTTTACATGACACAGATGTATACATTGCCAAAACTCAACAGTTATTGAGATTTGTGTGTTTCATCGTATGTAAATTTTACATTATAAAGATCTTTAAACAATACGAAACTCTAGCTAATATGCGTGCTAAAGTACTTAGGAGGGAAGTGTATGGATGTCTGCAATTACTTGGAAATACATCAAAAAATAACAAGGCTTGAAAGATGGTTATAGAAACAGAGAAATATATCTATAATAAAGCAAACAGAGTTCAATATTATTTGCAAAATCTAGGTGTTACGTAGATGAGTCTTCACTGCATAATTATTTCAACTTTTCTATATATTTAAATTTTTTCATGAAATGTGGAAAAAAGTCAGGATGGGGTGAAGACGTAAAGAGTATTAGCTTTAAATGAAGACCAGGTCTAATAGGACCTAGGATGATGATTCACAAGGATCACAGAACCAGAAAAAAATAATTAGCAGAAATCCAGAACAACTATCAAGTACTTGGGACTAGATTGAACATGAGCAATGGCTAAACATCATTCAGACTAGGACAAACGACTAAGTCAGTCAAAAAAAAAAAAATCACCAAATCCCTCAAGAAGGACAAACTGTATATCAGATATCTTAAAATTATTGTTTTTCTGTAACATCTGCAAATTTTACACATCAGCAAAAAGCAAGTTAAAAGGCATTTTCAATGTGAAGTTTCAAAGCAAGTCTAGGAAAGAAATTTCTCCCTTAGGAAAGAACACTACCAAGTATTATAATGTTAAAAAAACATGTTGCCTGTTTATAATGTTTAAAATCCAACAGCTTTTGCATTACATTAAGAATGTCCTCAAAGGAGAAATTCCAAGATACATATTTTACATTTTCTTCTAAAAATTTAAGTAAGCATTTATCTAAAAACTCTCTCATCTCAGAATGCCCATCAAAACTTAATAAAAGCATACCAGGCTACGTAGCACTCTAAAGCTTTTCTTAATTTTGTAAACTTTGATTTCTTTAACCAATAAGGCAAGATTTTGTGAACTAATCTAAGAAAAATCCTGTCATTATTCCAACTGCAAATTCTAATATTTAATCGGATTAAAATAGAAATACAATCACTTCTACTATTCTATTGTCAGAGTTTACTATTAAAGAAAAATTATACCTTGTATTAGTATCCACAAATAATTTATAACAATAATCCCCAATAGCCTTTCAGATTCTAAAACAATTAGTTTTTATTTGAACAGCAAATGAAATGCTCTGAATAAAAGAAAAATGCTTACAGTTGGCTACACTGTCAGTTAATACTCTTCTGGTCAAATTAGAAACAAAAATTGTAAAACATTACTATTCAACCCCTAAATTATGAAGGAATGTATCTCAGTCCAGATCTCAATTTCAAATTTTAGACTCATTCTCAACATATCCCAAACCAAACTCCTGATAGCATTCACCAAATCTGCAACTCCCATAGAGCTTCCCAGCTCAGTAAATTAACTTTTACCTCTAATTATTAGGGTAGAAAATTAGTCCTATCCTTAGCTCTGGTCCTCTCACTCCTCATACACAATAAATCAATCCATTCTGAATACCCAAAATAGGAGCCACTATTCCATCTTCCCTGAATTACATCTAAGGCTTCTTGACTGGCTCCTGGCTTCTATGGTGCACAACCTTCCAGTGCCACAAGATGCATCAGACTTTGTCATTCCTCAGCTACAGATCCTCCCATGGCTGCTTCTACTAGAGAATGAAAGCCAAAGTTCTTAGAAAAGCTCACAAGGCCCAATCTGATCCATCAACCCACCAACTCCTCATTACCTCCCAGGCTTTGACTATCAACTTCTTAGAATCTTCCCTGATGATTAGTTTAAATTTTTTCCTCCTCTGGCTCTAACTTCCCTCTCTACGATGTTTTTTTATATTACTTATGACCCTTTACAACATGTTATATATTTGCTTATTTTTAAAGAGGGCTCTCTTTATTAAAATGTTAAAACCAAGATAGCAGGGATTCTTACTCATTGCATTCATTGTTCCATGCGTCCACTTTATCTAGAAAGAATACTTTGAAGTTTACTGGTACCCAATAAATACTTGTCAAATAAATGAAGAATGTGAAATTTAATTCATATACTAAAAGCTCACAAGAGTGGCTTAGTATCATAAGTCTTACTCATATTTGAAAAGGATTATTTATGTAAATGGTCAAAATTTATAGATAATTAAGAATATTTGGCATTCTTTCTCATTAAGGGAACTCCATGAATGAATGGATAAATTAGTTCTAATTACAGCTTCCCTACAGTGAATATTTTT
>NW_022436950.1:34320455-34345932 GCF_009761245.1 Sapajus apella
GTTTTTAATGGCTGCATAGTATTCCATGGTGTATATGTGCCACATTTTCCTTGTCCAGTCTATCATCAATGGGCTTCTGGGTTGGTTCCAGGTCTTTGCTATTGTAAACAGTGAGGCAATGAACATACAGGTGCATGTGTCTTTGTAATAGAATGATTTATAATCCTTTGGACATATCCCCAGTAATGAGATTGCTGGGTCAAATGGAATTTCTATTACTAGGTCCTTGAGGAATCACCACACTATCTTCCACAATAGTTGAACTAATTTACACTCCCACCAACAGTGTAAATGTGTTCCTATTTCTCCACATCCTCTCCAGCATCTGTTGTCTCTAGATATTTTAATGATTGCCATTCTAATTGGCGTGAGATGGTATCTCAATGTGGCTTTGATTTGCACTTCTCTAATGACCGGTGATGATGAGCATTTTTTCATATGTTTGTTGGCCTCATAAATGTCTTCTTTATGCTCATATCCTTCACCCACTTTTGAATGTGTTTGTTTTTTTCTTGTAAATCCGTTTTAGTTCTTTGTAAATTCTGGATATTAGTCCTTTGTCAGATTGGTAGACTGCAAAAATTTTTTCCCATTCTGTTGGTTGCCAGTTCACTCTAATAATTGTTTCTTTTGCTGTACAGAAACTCTGGAGTTTAATTAGATCCCATTTGTCTATTTTGGCTTTTGTTGCTGTTTTAGTCATGAAGTCCTTGCCTATGCCTATGTCTTGAATGGTTTTGCCTAGGTTTTCTTCTAGGGTTTTCGTAATGTCAGGTCTTATGTTTAAGTGTTTAATCCATCTGTAGTTAATTTTAGTGTAAGGTGTCAGGATGGGGTCCAGTTTCTGCTTTCTGCACATGGCTAGTCAGTTTTACTGGCACCATTTATTAAACAGGGAATCCTTTCCCTATTGCTTGTTTTTGTCAGGTTTGTCAAAGATCAGATGGTTGTAGATGTGTGGCATTGCCTCCAAGGCCTCTGTTCTGTTCCATTGGTCTATATCTCTGTTTCGGTACCAGTACCATGCTGTTTTGATTACTGTAGCATTGTAATATAGTTTGAAGGCAGGTAGCATGATGCCTCCAGCTCTGTTCTTTTTGCTCAGGATTGTATTGGCTATGTGGGGTCTCTTTTGGTTCCATATGAAGTTTAAGGTGGTTTTTTCCAGTTCCATGAAGAGGGTCATAGGTAGCTTGATGGCAATAGCATTGAATCTATAAATTACTTTGGGAGACAATGGGGTCTTCTAAATATACAATCATGTCATCTGCAAATAGAGACAATTTGACTTCCTCCTTTCCTAATTGAATACACTTTATTTCTTTTACTTGCCTTATTGCTCTGGCTAGAACTTCCAATACTATATTGAATAGGAGTGGTGAGACAGGGCATTCTTGTCTAGTGCCAGATTTCAAAGGGAATGCTTCCAGTTTTTGCCCATTCAGTATGATATTGGCTGTGGTTTTGTCATAAGTAGCTTTTATTGTTTTGAGGTATGTTCCATCAATACTTAGTTTATTGAGAGTTTTTAGCATAAAGCACTGTTGAATTTTGTCAAAGACCTTCTCTGCATTTACTGAGATAATCATGTAGTTTTTGTCTTTGGTTCTGTTTATGGGGTGGCTTATGTTTATAGACTTGCTTATGTTGAACCAGCCTTGCATCCCCAGGATGAAGCCTACTTGACCATGGTGGATAAGCTTTTTCATGTGCTGTTGCAATCAGTTTGCCAGTATTTTATTGAAGATTTTTGCATCTATGTTCATCATGGATATTGGCCTGAAGTTTTCCTTTCTTGTTGAGTCTCTGCCAGATTTTGGTATCAGGATGATGTTGGGCTCATAAAATGATTTGGGAAGGATTCCCTCTTTTTGGATTGTTTGGAAAAGTTCAGAAAGAATGGTACCAGCTCCTCTTCGTATGTCTAGTAGAATTCGGCTGTGAACCCATCTGGACCTGGGCTTTTTTTGGTTGGTAGGCTATTAATTGCTGCCTCAACTTCAGCCCTTGTTATTAGTCTATTCGGGGTTTCAACTTCTTCCTGGTTTAGGCTTGAGAGGATGCATGTGTCCAGGAATTTATCCATTCCTTACAGTTTTACTGGTTTATGTGCATAGAGTTGTTTGTAGTAATCTCTAATGTTAGCTTGTATTTCTATGGAATCAGTGGTGATATCCCCTTTATCATTTTTTTTATTGCATCTATTTGATTATTCTCTCTTTTCTTTTTTATTAATCTGGCTAGAGGCCTATTTTGTTGATATTTTCAAAAAACCAACTCCTGGATTTACTGATTTTTTGAAGGATTTTTTTTTTTTCTGTCTCTATCTCCTTTAGTTCTGCTCTGATCTTAGTTATTTCTTGTCTTCTGCTGGGTTTTGAGTTTTTTTGATCTTGCTCCTCTAGCTCTTTCAATTTTGATGATAGGGTGTCGATTTTAGATCTTTCCTTGCTGCTTATGTGGGCATTTATTGCTATAAATTTTCCTCTAGAAACTGCTTTAAATGTGTTGTGTCTTCATTCTCCTTGGTTTCAAAGAACATCTTTATTTCTGCCTTCATTTCATTGTTTATCCAGTCAACAGTAAAGAGCCAGTTGTTCAGTTTCCATGAAGGTGTGCAGTTCTGAGTTAGTTTCTTAATCCTGAGTTCTAATTTGATCACACTATGGTCTGAGAGACTGGTTGTTATGAATTCTGTTCTTTTGCATTTGCTGAGGAGTGATTTGCTTCCAATTATGTGGTTGATTTTAGAGTAGGTGTTTTGTGGTGCTGAGAAGAATGTATATGCTTTGGATTTGGGGTGGAGATTTCTGTAGATGTCTATTAGTTCTGCTTGGTCCAGATCTAAGTTTAAGTCCTGGATATCCTTCTTAATTTTCTATCTCGTTGATCTGTCTAATATTGACAGTGGAGTGTTACTGTCTCCCACTATTATTGTGTAGGAATCTAAGTCTCTTTTTGGTCATTAAGAACTTGCTTTATGTATCTAGCTGCTCCTGTATTGGATGCATATATATTTAGGATCATTAGGTCTTCTTGTTGCCTTGATCCTTTTACTATTACGTAATGTCCTTCTTTGTCTCTTTTGATCTTTGTTGAGTTAAAGTCTATTTTATCAGGGACAAGGATTGCAACTCCTGCTTTTTTTTGCTCTCCATTTGCTTGATAAATCTTCTTCCATCCCTTTTTTGAGCCTATGTGTGTCCTTGCCAGTGAGATGGGTTTCCTGTCTACAGCACACTGACAGGTTTTGACTTTTTATCCAATTTGCCAGTGTGTGTCTTCTGATTGGGGCATTTAGCCCATTTACATTTAAGGTTAATATCGCTATGTGTGAATTTGATCCTGCCATTTTGATACTAGCTTGTTCTTTTGCCCATTAGTTGATGCAGTTTCCTCACTGTGTCAATGCTCTTTACCATTTGGTATGTTTTTGGAGTGGATGGTACTGTTTGTTCCTTCCTATGTTTAGTGCTTCTTTCTGGAGCTCTTATAAGGCAGGCCTGGTGGTGATGAAATCTCTCAACAATTGCTTGTTCGTAAAGGATTTTATTTCTGCTTCACTTATGAAGCTTAGTTTGGCTGGATATGAAATTCTAGGTTGAAAGTTCTTTTCTTTAAGAATGTTGAATATTGGTCCCCATTCTCTTCTGGTTTGTAGAGTTTCTGCTAAGAGATCTGCTGTGAGTCTGATGGGCTTCCCTTTGTGGGTAACCTGACCTTTCTCTCTGGCTGCCCTTAGCATATTTTCCTTCATTTCAACCCTGGTGAATCTGATGATTATGTGCCTTGGGGTTGCTCTTCTTGACGAATATCTTTGTGGTGTTCTCTGTATTTTCTTGACTTTAATATTGGCCTGCCTTGCTAAGTTGGGGAAGTTCTCCTGAATTAATATCCTAAAGAATGTTTTCCAGCTTGGATTCATTCTCCCTGTCATATTCAGGTACACCTATCAAACATAGATTAGGTCTTTTCACATACTTCTTGGAGGCTTTGTTCATTTCTTTTTACTCTTTTTTCTCTAATATTGCCTTCTCATTTTATTTCATTGAGTTGATCTTCAATCTCTGATATCCTTTCTTTTGTTTTATCAGCTGGGCTACTGAAACTTGTGTATGCTTTGCAAAGTTCTTGTGTTGTGTTTTTCAGCTCCATCAGGTCATTTACATTCTTCTATAGCTGTTTATTCTTGTTAGCATTTTGTCAAACCTTTTTTTAAGGTTCTTAGTTTCTTTGCATTGGCTTAGAATATGTTCTTTTAGCTCAGAGAAGTTTGTTATTACCCACCTTCTGAAGCCTGTTTCTGTCAATTCATCAGACTCATTCTCAGTCCAGCTTTGTTCCCTTGTTGGTAAGGAGTTGTGATTCCTTGGAGGAGGAGAGGCTTTCATTCTGGTTTTGGGTGTTTTCATCCTTTTTGCACTGGTTTCTTTCTGTCTTTGTGGATTTATCTATCTGTAGTCTTTGTAGTTCGTGACTTTCAGATGAAGTCTCTGATTTTATGTCCTTTTTAATCAATGATGAAGTTATTTCTTTCTGTTTTTTAGTTTTTCCTTCTAACAGGCCCCTCTGCTATAGGACTGCTGGAGGTCCTCTCCAGACTGTGCTTGCCTGGGGATCACCTGCAGCAGCTACAGAACAGCAAGGGTTTCTGCCAGTTTCTTCTATTATCTTCGTCCCAGAAGGACACCCACCAGATATCAGCCTGAGCTTTCCTTTATGTGGTGTCTCTTTGGATATAGGGAAGTCAGGGAGCTGCTTAAGGAGACAGTCTGACCCATATAGGAGCTCAAGTACTGAGCTGTGAGCTCCATTGTTCCATTCAGAGCTGCTGGGCAGGTATGTTTAAATCTGCTGCAGTGGAACTCATACCCGCTTTTCCTAGGTGCTCTGTCCTGGGAAGGTGGGGCTTTATTCATAAGTTCCTTACATGCTGCTTCCTTTTTTCAGGGATGCCCTGCCTAGCTAGTAGGTAGCCTAGTCACAGTCTGCCAGCAGAGGCGTTGCTGAGTTGTCATTGGCTCTGCCCAGCTGCTATGTTAACTTTCTTGTGTTTTTGTTTATACAGGTATAGTTAGAACTGACTTGGGTAATGGCAGTCTGCCTCAGTAATGGTGGACTGCCTCTGTAATGGCAGACTGCCTCAGTAATGGCGGACTGCCTGGGTAGTGGTGGACTGCCTGGGTAGTGGTGGACTGTGTCTGTAATGGTGGATGCCCTTCCCCCCACAGAGCTGGACTGTCCCAGGTCCCGCTGGCTTGCTGTGAAACTCTTAATGCAGAGCATTTCAGACTGCTGGTCTTTGTGGCAGTGGGACCTGCTGAGCTAGATAACCTGGCTGCCTGTTTCAGTCCCCTTTTTTTCAGTTGAATGGGCAAATCTGTCTCCCAGGCATTTCAGGCGTCAGTTGAAACGGCCACCCAGATTTGTGTGAGTTTTTGTGCAGAGACCCGCTGTGCTCGCTGAAACAGCCATGCTGGAAACTCATGGCACTTTTCTGCCTGGGAATCTCCTGGTCTGTGGGTAGTAATAACACATTTGGAAATGTAGTGATCACTCACCCTCTGAATTGTTCTCTCTGGGAACTGCACTCCAGAGCTGTTCCTATTCGGCCATCTTGGATCTGCCCTACTTGATCAATTCTTAAGTTAAATAAGACAGTTTTAAAATATTAAACAATTTCAGAGAATCTACTGTTCTGTTAATGCAACACAAAATGCTATACATGAGTGGGAATTTAATAGGGAATTAAATCTAAAATTGACTTACAAAGTCCAAAACAACCATGTATCTGTTAGATATTTTTAACCAAATTGGCACAGTGAAATAACATTTTCTGTTTCACAAACTAGTAAAACATTCTTACTGCTGAATGAAGGTGTTTGGTTTGGCATGAAAAATGTAAAGCACATAGATAATACCACCTGACTCTAATTTTTTTTTTTATCTAGGAAAATAAACAATGAACTATCTCTCCTGTCAACATTCATTCTAACAGTTCTTTTCAATAGCTGTTTTCACTTACATGCATAATTATCATACTGTATTTCAAAGCATCCCACTCTCCCTTGACTGCAGCCATCTATGTAATACGACCGGGGAAGCTACCGGACTGGGAATCAATGGTACAAACCTATCAAGGACACTCATGGGCCTTCAACTCAACCTTCCAGCCATCAAATTCACAGCCACAGACCACAAATGAATTTTTAATTATTCCGTATTTGATTTTTACAATGCGTTGAGACAAGCAATTACGAAAGACACTTTATTTGTCTGATGTCATTAATATGCATCAGTGACAATGAAACCACAGAAAAACCTAGTGAACGGGGTGCCTTGAGTGTTAATTAGCCAAAGACTTGACAAAAATCTCTGAAGATGGAGTTCTGTGGAAGCCCTAAATATTGTTAGCATCATTTCAGATATGTGACTCAGAACATGTGATTTCTGAGAAAGTTAAGCTCACTAAAATATCTTTATGTTTACTTGTAGGTGTTTTTCCATGGTGAAAGTAGTTTTAATATACTTAACTGAACTTTAGTAGCATTTTCTCACATATTGCCCTGAAAATGTTAGACATTTCAGCGTATATACTTAAAACTAAATTTATATGGCATAATAATGTCTATTCAAATATCCTTAATTCAAAAATTTCCTTAAATGATGCATAACAAATTTCAGCATCAAAATTACTATCAAAGGAATAATGAAAATTAATCATAAATTTAAAATGAAATGCAGCTTCATTTTGGGAGAGGGCTTCTCTCAAGAGAGGATTTTTCTAAAATTAAAATTAAATTTTATTAATTAGATAGTTTATTAAGTATAGCATAGGCCCTTTGATGAAAAGAAAGTGCTGTAATTTAATTTGGAGGGAAAAAAATGGCTGAGAGAAGGAAGCTAAAAAGCTGTATGTTCATATAGAAATATTTAAAAGGAATTAGGTGACAGTGTTCTCTCTTTCAGTCAAGGAAATGTTTTCCAGATGTGACCAGCGTTTCCCCAGGCCCTCCTCTTAGAGGTACAGTAAGGGTGCAGATTAACAGCAGAACAGTTTACTGTGTACCACTGCCTCATTGATCCACAGGAAGTCAGTCCTAAATAGGCGAGGAAAGTGGGTACGCAAGCGGGAATCTCCCTGGTTAAGCACCGGGCACAGGTTCTGAGGATTATAACCCCGCCCAATGACTGTCCCTCACAGTGTCCCTGTGAGTTTTCTGTACTACTAGTGGTACTCCAGCTCATTTGGGAACCATGAGAACTGTGGTTCTAAGCACTTTTGCATGCATTATCTCATAATCGTCTCAAAAGTCATATAAGGTGAGCGCTGTTATCAACTGAGGAAACTGAAGCAAGATCATATAGCACTTAATTGGTGAGGCCAGGATTCAAACCCAGAGAATCTGATTCTGGAGCCCAGAATCATCACCAAACTCTAATGCAGAAGAACCTATATACTTGAAGGATATGACAGAATATTTTCATAAAAACTTGTGAAATTTTGTCCATTGAATATTTGTGGGTACCAATCTATAAACTACCACCTTACCACCTTTCTACAATGGCTAAGCATAGAATTTGAGGATTGGTGAGGCAAAGTGTCTCCTGTGAACATGATGTTAAATGCAATATTGCATCTTTAGGAAACATTATTTTGAGAAAGTTAAACATTTGAAAATTCATTTTATAAACATACGATGTTCAATTAACTGTAGGCTAAATTACCATCAGTAGGCTGAGTTCATTTTCATGATAAATGATAATAGCCCCTCTGAAAGTCATCACTTTAATGCTTCCAAACATCTATTTGTTATGGTTACTATTCAGATTAGCCAGGTGAACACAGAAAAATCCTGATAAATGTAAGGGGAAGGGAACAAATGGCGGAAATGAAACAGAGTCTACAATAATGTTAAGAGAAAGAAGAATGCAAACATTTCTCACCAGTATCTCTTAATTTTTTTTAATATATTCTTGTGTTTTTAGCTATTTCCCAATGAAACTTTCAAAATTTCTTTCCCTGTGTTGTTCAACAATCTGACAACCTTTCCAATACTCAATATCGAAAGGCAAACACGCTTTGAGCATGCTACAAGATCAATTCTTGATTGTTCTTAACAATCATATTTCTTTAAAATAAATCTGCTGCTTGAAATGCATTTAAAATGTGTATGCTTTGCACTTACAAAATTTGATGAAACTATAAAGTGTATGTTTATGCTAAAAGAGATACCTTCTTGGAGCACATAAAATCACTGTGAGAATGAAGACACACATATAAATGATCCATAAATATTTAATATGACATAACAAATGCAAATTTAAGGTCAGCTGCATACTTTATTCTGTTGAGTTACTCCTTGTAAGCAATGTCGGGAAGATCCAAAGATATAAAAACATGTGATTAAAAGTAATTTTACCCCCAAAATATATCAGTCAGGAATTAGCATCACTTCTACATTTCCATGCAGTTTAGTCTGCATGTTAATCTATGAAATTTGCTCTGAAATTATCATGTTTTTAAATATGTGGATCGAAATACCCTACATGTTCTTCCAGACAGAAAATTAAATGAATAACCCAAATGAATACTATTCAGAAGCTTGGAGCATTTCTAAAATGGCCTTTTAGGATCCAAAACTGTCTTTGCACTTTTAACATTTTAACCCAGAAACTCAAGCAAATTTCCCACTGCATCTAATATTATGTTAGTTTGTTCAAATATTTCTTAAACTTTATACATGTATTTTTGAAACATTTAAGTGTATTTCACATATTTTTTGGTTTTCTAATTTTAAATTTTTCCAGCTTTATAAAGTATAATTGACAAACAAAAGTTGTGTATATTTGAAGTATTCAACATTATGTTTTCATATATGTATACAATATGAAATAACCACTTTCAAGTCAGTTAACATAGCCACCATTACATGAAATATTCTATTTTGTGGCCCTAAATCTGCAAATGAATTGTTGCTATGGGCAGATGCCCTGTGCTCAACTGTGACCTTCTCTTGACCCTGGCAAAGAGTCACATATGCTCTAAGTACCAAGGGTTAAAATGACATTAAGCACATCATGGAAGAGCACTGTTGCAAACTGAAATGAAGGTTTCTGTGTCTGGATGCAAATTTCTGGTTAACGCTCTACCTTTATGAAATGGAGAACTCCTTGGAAATTTAAAATAAAATTTTTTTCATATTACTGAAGATATTTGATGAGCTTCTCTCAGAATTATATATGAACTAAAAATTCAAGTGGTACTCTTGTTTCTAGCAACTGGGGTCTTCCATACATTTTGTTAGTCATGTGAACAACACTGATGATGTTAAGGCCAGCTATGCTGCTGATGATAATGGGTTCTCCGAAGCACTAAGCACTCACACAGCAGTAACATATTGAATTACTTAAGCTTTCTTCTTAATCTGCAATCACCTGAGCATTAACTTTCTTTCCCTGCTCTAGCACAACTGGAAACAACTGTCTCTCACACACTGTCTCATTTGTGTACTTGCTTGTTAATTTTTTCCTTCATTTATTCAGGGATTATTGGGCATTTTTATGTGCTTGGTGCTAGAAAAGTTCACAGACACGTGAGGAAAAAAAGGGTGTTAACATAAATATCGTAAAATAAAGTGATAATTTATGAGCTATAAGATAATTTATGTTACTAAAAGTCACTTTCATTTAACATCAAATTATTAGTTCTGTACCCATTTTATGGAGCACGTAAGGGGAAGAAGATTTCATTCTTACAGTAACTTTATTCAAAGGAATAGGCAAGACATTAATTTCTCCCTTAGAAGCCAAATGTCTTAGGGTCATTTCTGGCTCATCAAAACCTTTTATTTTTTTTTTCAGATTTTCTTTCAAACCTGCTAATATTTAATTGCTTTTTCTTTGCCTACACTACCATTTCTCTTAGCTTGAAAGTATAGGATCAAAACGTATCTTTCACTTTGGTTATTACAAGCTTCTCACTTTTCAACTTTTTGTTTCCAAAACTTTGCTTCTCTAGATAATTCTCCCACCCCACCAAAAACAGTCTGTTCTTTAAAACAAATAAATACCACCAGGATCCAGGTTTTGTTAAGGTCTTAGCCCAGCTACCCATTCATTATACTTAAGGGAGAGACTCAAAATTCTAAACCTCTTTTATGAAACTTTCAAATCCTGGGAAACTTGCTTCTCTTTATAACCTCTTACTTATTTGCCAACTGCTTTTTCTTCATCCTGGGTCACTATTACACATTTCCTTTGTCCAATCATATCTTTCAATTCTCTATGCTTCCTTCCAAGGACATTTTACTTGGAATGTTTTCTAAGCTGAATATTGGAGGCCCACCAATACGGTTCTTCACTCATCATCTAATCAGCTAAACAGCTTATACACTCAATCCCTTCATACATTACCACCAGCAATAAAAGAGCTCATGATTATCCCTGACTCCACATTTTATTTATGCTGTTTCTTCTGTTTGGAATGACTTCCTTTCTCTTACATGAGAAAAACAGTTTTAAAAAAATCTAAGCAAAGCAATAAAGAAAATATTATACTAATTATGGCAGATTCACACACTGAAATATTGTGCAACAAAAATGATGATTTTAAAAGTAAACCACTCATGTTCCTACCATTTATACAAACTTACAGTCCCTTCCAAAACTCTGTGCTCCACTAATCGATGACCCCATGCCAACCCTGTTAATCACTATTAACAACTGATCATATAAGCTTACTGGTAGGTACTACCATTATCTCCCTTTTACAACTGAGAACACCAAATTCGAGACAAGTAGAACACTCTTAGGTTCACAGAGCTAATAAGTAGAAAACTTCTTGGTCAAATCCAAGTAATCTAGCTTCAGAATCTGTACTTATTAACGTTGAACTGCATATTTATCTTTATTTATTATGGTCATCTTCTAAGATTAATGCAGATAAATTTGTTTTTTGAGAAGGTGAATAACAAGTATGTAGCATGTATTACCAATCTTATATGCATGATGTGAATGGGCATTTGTGTTGCCTTTTTTTGAACATTAACAAACAATGCTGCAAGAGACATCTGTATGTGTGTGTACATGTTTTTAAATAATTTTTTCATTTACACAGAATGGATTCCTACCTAACCATGTAATTTCCGTGACAATATGTGCATTTTCAATGTTAATAGATACAGCCAAATCACTTTCCCAAATATTTTTACAAATTTAATCTCTTGACAAAATGTATGACAATCTTCTTCCTTATTTTTTTAAGTTAAGGTTGATGATCTGCATGGTTCCTAACTGCATAACCTCTGAACCCTCCTGCGGATGCCTAAAATCCCTCAACTCCTAGTAATAACTTCCCTTTTGGCTGAGTAACAAACAATAAAAAGCAGTTCTGCTAAAGGACATTACCGATAGCATGAATCCATTCAGTGTTTTTGTCAGTGAGACTCATGCCTTTATCTGGGCCTTAAGGCATCATGAAAGTTTTGTGTTTTTAATACATTTTACCCAAGTCAAATATACTATCTTTATGGAAATCCCTTAGTCATGTAACCTAACAGACCTACAGAAAAAGTAAACATTTCTTCTTTTTACATAAACAGTTATTCTGGTTAGATCATGTATTTGGATCTTTAGTATCTACTACTGGGCATCAATTCTTCTTTTAGGTACTACTAATTCACTTGGTCCACAGAGAATCTGAAAATTATACAAGGATGACAATAAACCCAATAGAGTCTAGGCTCCACCACAACATTTTCTCCATTTCAACTCTCCATTTCAGTCTCTTGTATTCTTTCGTATCTCAACGACTTCTGTTTTTGGTAGAGCATTAAACAGATGCTAAAGTCACTTATTTTCGTACAAAAAAAAGGTTGGAATAATTTATCCAATGTCAACTCCAGATACCACTTAAAAAAATATTCCCAGTTGGTAGAAGAGTTTTAAAGATATTTCTAACATTTCACTAAGTCTGAAAACAAGAACAATAGTCAAAAAAGAAATCTGGTGTTTTGGTTCCATTTCTTCCGGTTGCTTTTTATACGAATTTAGACAACTCATTTATATGGGATTCGATTTCATCTTTAATATGTAATAATTATGTTTAAGTATATTTAGATTTCCTTTTATGGAAAATCAGAATTTTTATGATTCAATTATTAAGAATTATTAACATGTGTTCATATTTTTGAATTATCTTACAATTTTCTTCATTATCATTATTCTCTTATATTACAAGTTCAAAGATAGAAGATATTATATCGGTTTAAACTCATTTGGTATAGGATAATACCAAGGGGCTTAGAAAATTCATTATTATGAGAGGTTGGTAACGATATAATTTGTAGTGAATCCAGTGTGTGTTAAAGATAGTGAGAAGAGAACTTAAAAAACATTCTTTAGGCTGGGTGTGGTGCCTGTAATTCCAACACTTTGGGAGTCTGAGGCAGGCAGGTCACTTGAGGCCAGGAGTTTGAGACCATCCTGGCCAACATAATCAAACCCTGTCTCTATTAAAAATACAAAAATCAGCAGGTCGTGGTGCCACATACCTGTGGTCTCAGCTACTCAGGAGTTGGAGGCAGGAGAATCGTTTGACCCTGGGAGGCAGAGGTTGCAAGGAGCTGAGATCGCAACACTGCACTCCAGCCGGGGCAACACAGTCAGAATTTGTCAAAAACAAATAAGACAAAAAAGAAAAAAAAAGACCTCTTTATAGAAACAAGCCCTTGAAGTAACATGTCAAGACAGTCTTACAATATCTATAAAGAGCCACAATTTTATGACCAAACACTGATCAAACTCCGAATTCTATGAAAATAAGGCTTTGGCTGGGCCCCAAATGTGCCTTACAGTACCACCCAAAGTGACAAAGTAAAATTCCCTGAAAATAATAATTTCTTCTGCATTACTAGCAGGGGGCTCCAGAGAAATTAGCTGCATGGATAATTTTTCTCCAGAGAAATTTTATCACATAATATACATTCAAATAAAAATGTAAAAGTAGAAGGTGTACTAAAATTTCTAAGTTTTAAAGACAAGACCTAGAAGTGTGAACCTATGGTTCAGACCATCTGTCACAGGGCTAGTCATTATCTTCCACAGGTACTTTCCCAGTTGCTAAAAAAAAAAAAAAAAAAAGCTTTAGTTTTCCACTTAAAAATTAGCACCTTTGCTAGGCCGGATGCAGTGGCTCATGCCTGTAATCCCAGCCCTTTGGGAGGCCAAGGCAGATGGATCACCTGAGGTCAGAAGTTCAAGACCAATGTGGTCAACATGGTGAAAACCCATCTCTACTAAATTAGCTGGGCATGGTGGCACATGCCTGTAATTCCTGCTACACAGGCAGCTGAGGCAGGAGAACTGTTAGAACCCAGGAGGCAGAGACAGCAGTGAGCCAAGATGGTGTCACTACACTCCAGCCTGGGAGAGAGAGCAAGAGTTTCTCCAAAAAAAAAAAAAAAAAAAAAGAATCTTTGCTTCCACTTTTTAATCCAATCCTCCACAAAAATGCTAAAATTTCCCAAGAATTTTCATTATCTGCAAATAACATATATTCTCCAAGATATCTCACCATGTGCACCCCAAGTCAAATGGTGTACAAAACCATGCAGATGAAATAATCCAATATAAAGTGTTTAACACAAAGTTAAGCCTGAAAAAAAACCACAAACTTGTGACCATCTTACAAAGAAACTTTTCTCCATGGCTGGAAGTCAGGCTAAATATAAAAACAAATTCTAAACTCATTCTTTTTACAAATATTAGTTAGGCAGCTAATATATCTGTCAAGCTGTGGTTATCAAACAGAACAATGGTTGCTAAATTACCAACATAAGGGAAGGCATCAAAATTATAGCTTGGATGCCACATTGAGCAAAAGAAATGATTAACAATAACAGTCCAAACACCATGTGTTCTCTAGTTAATAATAAGGTCTACTGCCCATATATATAACTGGCACAGGAGGAGAATTCTCTCTTCCCATATTCATTCATTTATACATACTCACACACACACCCCCCCCCCAATGAAAAGAGAAAACAAAGCGGGGAAATGGGCTTTAGCATTCTAAGTACAATTTTCACTGTTTATGTGATGATAGAATTACTATGGTATTCCAAAGCAAGAAAATTCTTCTGGGTCTAAATGGGTTGCATTCTGAAGGAGACACCTACTCCAAAATCTCACACAGAGAGGACAGGGTTCATTTTACTTTTTGACAAATAGTTACTATGACTTCTAAATAATTAGTTAAGTCACAGAAAATGTATTTAACCAGCTACTCAGTCCAGATGAGGAATAAGAGGTGGCGCTACATCAATCACAAACTGCAATCAGGAACCCTTTGATTAGCCATTATTCAGCAAAAATACTCTAGCCCAAAATAAAGAAATGGCTACAACTGCCCCTACTGTCCTGTTCCCTTTGCCTTCCAAATCTGGATTTTCAATTTCCTAGATTAACCTCAAGAACATTTTAGTCTTACATGTTACTCTCTTTGTTTCTCTTCCCACTTAACTGCTTTTCGTTTCTAGGAATGTTTCCAGGTGTTAGAAACCACTGTATATTTGCTACCGGTCCTCAAGAGTCATTTTTCCCCGACTAACCCATTTAAGTGGTATGCTGGCTTCATTCATCTTGAGCACATTAAGTAGGAAGGAGAGAGCAGCTGCCTAATAAAATCTAATTTAACCCCCACTCTTTTTCTGTTCACTAGGCCTACCAACATTTTGCCACTGTGCGACCACTTGGTCCGCCCCTCACCTACAGCAGATATCTGAATCTCTTTTATCCAGAGGGAAAACTCCAGAGGAAAAACAACACCTTTTTTTTTTTTTTAAGTATTAATACATCCTGCATTTTGTTTTAAAACCAATGATCCAGAGTAAACTTATATTTGGCCACTTGACTATCTTCCCTTTAAATGGTAAAGCCAATTTTCTTTCAAAGAATTCTCAGAATAAACCACAATTTATTTAAGACCTTTAAGGAAAAATGAGAGTGAGCACACTAAACCACTAAAGAACAGTGAAGGGGTTGTCTGAGACCCTGGTCTCTGGTTCTCCTCTCCTCCCCCACCATGCCAGCCTCCAACCACCACCAAGTGGTCCATTCTGCTACACAGTTTGGTAACTCCTGCTGATAACATCATGTTCTGGGGCACAGCTCCAGATGCCTCTTTCTGATATTTACCTTTTCTTTCACTTCATTGAACATGAGGGAGGAAGGGGAAACGGTGCAGTACTGCAGATCTCTCTATGTTCTCTCTGTTAATTCTTAGAACAATCCAGCAATTTAGAGTTCATGATTTTTCCCCAAGCTCAGAGAAAGAAAAAAAAAAGCCAGGATTCAATTCCAAGTTTATCTCATTCTGAAGTCTAGTCTCTTCTCACTCACTCCTCTATGCTTCCTTCCCAAATCTTTAATTTTATTAGAAATATATTAGCTGTCAAATTCAGTACAACAGTGATTCAGTAACACACCTACACTCTACATATTATAAACTTTAAAAATCTTAAGATTTTTCACATCACATTGTGGACCAAAAATCAATTCTGAATAACATAATGGTGAAGAATATAAATGCTTACGAAACATAAAAGATCATGACTTTGTAATGTGCTTTTAAAAATAAAAAGTAGAGAACATATGTAACATCCCAATCTTAATTGAAACTTTTAAAAAACAAAATCTTGGCTGGGCATGGTGGCTCACACCTGTAATCCCAGCACTTTGGGAGGCTGAGGCAGGTGGATCACCTGAGGTCAGGAGTTTAAGACCAGCCTGACCAACATGGTGAAATCTCATCTCTTCTGAAAATATAAAAATTAGCCAGGTGTGAGAGCATGCACCTGTAATCCCAGCTACTCTGGAGACTGAGGCAGGAGAATCGCTTGAACCTGGGAGGCGGAGGTTGTAGTGAGCTGAAATCGCACCACTGCACTCTGTCTTTGGCAACAGAGCAAAACTCCATCTCAAAAGAAAAACAAAACAAAACAAAAAAAACTTTCAGGGACATTTAAGAATTTCTAAAAAAAAAAAAAAAAAAAATTGAAATTAAAGGGACTGCCATAACTGTAATTTATAGATAAGTATAGTCTGGTGTTAGACAACTTGCTTCTCCACTAAAAGATGTTTAAAATTAAATTTTAAAATTTATTTTATTTTTAATTTTTGTGGGTACAGAGTAGGTATGAATATTGAGGGGGTATAAAATAGAAGGGTAGCCCATGGATGCAAATCATACAAGTTTTCCAAAGGAATTTGATACGATTCCTTGGAAGAAGCCACAAAAGCAGACAAATATCCCGAGTTAGTGGTAGAACTGGGAATAGATTACTAACAGATTTTTTTTAACGTGCAGAATTTAGGTCTGTGGCCAGGTCTCCATCATAATAATCAAAAATGTTAAGGATCAATAAATGAATTAACAAGCTTAATAGTGATTATGCTGAATAGTGATGAAGCTAAATTATTTTAATTACTGAAACCATCTTGGACTATCTGAAGAATGCAAATGGTTTAACAAAAGAAAGCAATGAAGGCTTTTTTTTTTTTAAGTTTAACAAAGAGCAGTATTGAATTGAACTTAAAGAACTATAAAGCAGCTATTCGCAATAAAATAAAATAAATCAGAGCCTCTTTTATGCTAAAGGTGCAATATACTATGATGGGAAGATTTCAAAACTCTTATGTGTGGTATAGATCAATAATTTTCTTTCAAGCAGCATTCAATAGCAAACGGGATACTTTAGTACAGAGAAATTACAAATAGTAGACCGACAGATAATTATACATTGACAGCATAATGAATAATCTCGCAGTGAGTAGAGGTTGGTCACCTAATTTTAAGAAAGGTTCTATAGAAATTGAAAATACAGCTCTGTAAATTTCCTCTATTTGCCATTTTAAAGCTTTAGCTTCTACAAAGCTAAATGATGGTTAGAGGCAAAATAAAATTTACATATAAAAGGATACTGAAATGATTGCCTTTTTTTAATGAAAAGGTAGAGAGGAAGAGATGAAGATACTCTCAATCATATTAATTCTTCATTTTATTCCAGATCGATAAAAAGAGAATGATAAAATCTTTCAGGAAATTAAAGAACAAAAAATTTGTGAACCAATTAGGAGGGTTTCTCTTGCAAAATTTACGTATTCTTAGTTTGTGGGATTCATAATATCAAGAAGTTATCGATAAGCAACATTGTAAGATTTTGAAGAGATGGATAAGTTTTAACACATTATAATGGTTTAGCCAATTTGTGGCAATACAAAACAAAACACATTAAACATGTAATTAAATGACATGCCCTAAGGCCTCAGTCCCCACATAGGAGAAGAAAGTCAAATACAGAACACAGTGTATTACCTAAAAGCTTGCGGCTGAAACCTCAAATGTTAGCCCTTGCCCCATCTTTCACTTTGAGTAATAAGAAAGTCCTCTTTTATTCAAGTTGTTACTAATTGGTTTGAAATTCAAAATTCTATTCCAGCTCTCATAATCCTAGTATTTTTTCTGCCCTACAAGGTAAGCTAAGAGAACGGCAACCTTTCTCATTTTAAAATGTTAGTACCCACTAAAAACTAGAAGTACCATAAAGACCAACATGGGAAAATGGCTTCTCTGGCTTACATGATAGAACTATAAATCTTTCCCTCTCACTCAATTACCTCAACAACCCAAACACAGTTCACTCTTTGAGTTTTCTACCTAAAACTCTTTCTACAGCCACAGGGTACCTTGCCATGTTCTTTCTGTCACCACCATCTACCATTTCCAGGAGATTTAGGCAGTGACCAGCAATTCACTGACCAGTAGTCCCCATAAAACTAGAAGCACTAGAAAAGAGTACATAGAATCTAGGACCCATTGTGGCAAGGTAACTTCATTTTGTCCAAATATACTAGGAAGAGATAAAATGAACTCATTAAAGTTCCTAAAAGAGAAAGAAAAAAAGCAGGACATTTCCTTTAAAGAAATGCTTAGGAGATAAGGAAAAAACAGAAACTCATTCTTTACACGGCTTAAAAATATCTAGCTACCCAACAGCTATCACACTGGATGCTTATAACACATATTTTAGTCTCAAGCCTCGACATTTTTTTTCTTTTTTGAGGCAGGGTCTCGCTCTGCTGGAATCTCTGCTGGAGTGCAGTGGCGCAATCTTGGCTCACTGCAACCTCTGTCTCTCAGCATTAAGCAATTCTCTGCCTCAGCTGCCCGAGTAGCTGGGATGACAGGCATGTGTGAACACACCTGGCTAATTTTTGTATTTTTAGTAGAGATGGGATTTCACCATCTTGGCCATTCTGGTCTTGAACTCCTGACTTCATGATGCACCTGCCTTGGCCTCCCAAAATGCTGGGATTACAGACGTGAGCCACCACATCCAATCATAAGTGGAGAACACTGATCAATTAATTTCTTGGTCTACCTGAAGAATACCTTAAATTTCTAACAGCTCCTTAGAGAAAATAGCCCTTTCTATGTAAAACATAAACTGATGATTTTGAAAGCAAAGTTATTATCTAAAACACAGCTTCTGAATTGAAGCCGAAGGACAAGACATGGTCCATACAGCCAAGGCGGCCAGAGGAGTGCTTACACCACCACCCGACCAACCCTAGGCAGTGCAGCTCTGGGAGGCTCCTCCCTACTGCTTGAGAGAAGGGAAAGAGTCAAGAGGACACTGTCTTGCAACTTGGATACCAACTCAACCACAGAACAGGGCACTAGGAAGAACCCTGAGACCTCCTCACTCCAGGCCCTAGCTTCTGAACATTTCCAGACACACCCTGCACCAGAAAGGCAACCACCGCCTTGAAGGGAAAAACCCAATTCTGGAAGAATTCATCATCTGCTGACTAAAGAGCCCTTGGAATCTGAACAATCAGCAGCAATACCCAGACAGTCCTCACTGCGGGTCTTGAGTGAGACTCAGAGACGTGCTGGCTTCAGGTGTGACCCAGCACATTCCCAGCTGTGTTAGCTACAGGGAGGGACTCCTTCTGCTTGAGAAAAGGAGAGGGAATAGTAAAGGGGACTTTGTCTTGTGCCTTAGGTACAAGGTCAGCCACAGTGGGGTAGAACACCAGGTAGTTTCTTGGGTTCCATGGTTCCAGGCCCTGGCATTTAGACAGCATTTCTAGACCTGCTCTGGACCAGAGAAGAACCCGCTGCCCTGAAGCGAGAGTCCCAGGCCTGGTAGTATTTACCATAAGCTCACTGAAGAGCCCTTGGGCCTGGAAAGAACATCAGCAGGAGCCAGGGTAGTACTTGCCATAGGCCTCAGGCAGTGGAGGCCTCAGGGAGAGATGACTTTCCCTGTGGAAAGAGAAGGGAAGAGTGGAAAGGACTTTGTCTTGTGGCTTCAGTACTAGTGCAGCTGCCATAGAATAGAGCCCCATGTAGATTCCTAAGGTTTCTGACACCAGGCCCTGGCTCCTGACTGGTTTCTCTGGACCCACCTGGAAAAAAAGGGAAATCACTGCCCTGAAGGGAAGGACACAAGCCTGGCTGGCTGCCATCTGATGATGGGACAGTCTCAGGGCCTTGAGTGAACACAGGCACTAGCTAGGGAGTGGTTACCACAGGTCTTGGGCAAGACCCAGTGCAGTCCCAGTAATCCCAGAAATCATGGCCACAAGGGTCCTTGTGTCACCCCTCCCCAGCTCCAGGAAGCTCAGCAGAGAGGAGAGAGACTCCATGTATTTGGGAGAAACTAAGGGACGAGAGAGTCCCTGCCTGGTAATCCAGGGAGTTCTCTCAGATCTTATCTAAGACCTCCAAGATGCTTTCTGTAAAAGTCTGCAAAAGTCACCGTGTTACTTTTGGGTAATGCAAATGTCGGTGCAGTGACTGAAAACTTAGATCAGAACACCCAAGTCCCTTCAAATACCTGAAAAGTCTTCTGAAGAATGGCAAGTACAACTGCGAAGACTACAATAAATACCTAAGCCATCAATGCCCAGACAATGACAAACATCCTAGAGAATCAAGCACATCCAGGAAAATATTACCTCACAAAACAAACAAGTAAGGCACCAAAGACAAATCCTGGAGAGACCTTTTCGAAGGATTATGACCTTTCAGACAGATATCAAAATAGCTGCTTTGAGAGAACTCAATGAAATTCAAGATATCACAGAGAAGGAATTCAGAATCCTGTCAGATAAATTTAACAAAGAGAATGAAATAATTTAAAAGAATTAAGCAGAAAGTGTGGAGTTGAAAAATGCAACTGACATACTGAAGAATATGTCAGTGTCTTTCTCTGATGAAGCAGAGAAAGAATTAGTGAGCTTGAAGACAGGCTATTTGAAAATACACAGTAAGAAGACAAAAGAAAAAAGAATAAAGAACAATGAAGTGCACCTACAGAATCTAGAAAATATCCTCAAAAGGGCAAATCTAAGAGATATTGGCCTTCAAAAGGAAGTAGAGAGAGGGGGTATAGAAAGTTTATTCAAAGTATTAACAGAGAATTTACCAAACCTAGAGAAAGACAACAATATTCAAGTATAAGAAGGTATGGAACACCAAGCAGATTTAACCCAAATAAGACTACCTAAAGGCATTTAGCAATCAAACTCCCAAAGGTTAAAGATGAAGGGGGGTCCCAAAAGCAGCAAGTGAAAAGAAGCAAATAATGCACAAAGGAGGCCCAATAGGTCTGACAGCAGACTTCTCAGTGGAAACCTTATAGGTTAGGAGAGAGTGGCAAGACATGTTTTAACTGCTGAAGAGGGGAAAAAAACAAACTTTTATCATTGGATAGTATATACAAAAAATATCCTTCAATTAAGAAGAAATACTTTCCCGGACAAAAACTGAGGGGTTTCATCAACAGCAGACATGTCCTACAGGTAACACTAAAGGGAGTTCTCAAATCTGAAAGAAAAGGATGTTAATGAGTAATAAAAAAAAAATCAACTGAAGATATAAAATGCACTGGTAATACACAGAAAAACACAGAATATTATGTTACTGTAATTATGTGGTATGAACCACCTGTATCTTAAGTAGAATGACTAAAAGATGAACCTATTAAAAATAATAACTACAACAACTTTGCAAGATATACAGTAAGATACAAATAGAAACAACAAAACATTAATAGTGAAGGGACAAAGTTAGAGTGTTGAGTTATCAGTTTCTTTCCTTGTTTGTTTATGCAATCAGTGGTAAGCTGTCATCAGTTTAAAATAATTGGTTATAAGAGATTATTTTCAAGCCTCATGGCAACCTCAAATCAGAAAACATACAACAGATACATGAAAAATATAAAGCCAAAAATTAAAACACAGCAGCAGAGAAAATCACCTACACTGATAGGAAGACAGGAAGGAAGGAAAGAAGGAAGAGTAGACCAAAAGATGATCAGAAAACATAACAAAATGGCAAGAGTAAGTCTTTACTTATCAATGGTAACACTGAATATAAATGGGCTAAATTCTCCAATCAAAAGACACAGATTAAAAAATAAAACCTAATAATATGTTGCCTGCAAGAAACACACTTTACCTGTAAAGACACACAAAAACTGAAAATAAAGTGATGGAAAAAGATAGACCATGCCTGTGGAAGCCAAAAATGAGCAAAATAGATTTCAAGACAAAAACCATAAAAAGAGATAAAGAAGGTCATCATATAATGATAAAGGAGTCAATTCAGCAATTCAGCCGAATTTATAATTCAGCAATTGTAAATATATATGCATCCAACATATAGCACCCAGATATAAAAAGCAAGTATTATTAGAGATAAAGAGAGAGATAGCCCCATTACAATAATAGCTACAGACTCGAAAACCCACTTTCAGCATGAGACAGATCATCCAGAGAGAAAATCAACAAAGAAATACTGGACTTAATCTGCACTATAGACCAAATAGACGGATGCAGAATACTCATTTCTGTCCTCAGCACACAGATCATTCTTAGGAATAGATCATATGTTGGGCCACAAAATAAGTCTTTAAGAATTAAAAAAATAAGGAATTATATTAGATATCTTCCCTTACCATAATGGAATAAAACTAGAGATGGGTGGGGGGAGTGTGGATGGTTAATAGGTACAAAAATGTAACTACATAGAATGAATGAGATCTAGTATTTGATGGTACAACAGGGTGACTACAATCAACAATAATTTATTATATATTTTAAAGTAACTATTATAAAAAGAGTATTATTGGATTGTGTTTAACACAAAAAACAAATGCTTCAAGGGATGGATGCTACATTTGCTCTGATGTTTTTACTATTCCCTGTACATATGTATCAAAATATAGCAGGTACCCCATATATACACCTACTATGTAGCCACAAAAATTAAAAATCAAAATAAATGGTCCATGGTTTTTATTGTCATTGTTGTTTCTTCATTTAGAGGTTTTTTTTTTTTTAACTATGGTAGAATATACATAAAATTTACCATTTCAACCATTTTTAATTATACAAAGTACTGGTGTGAAGTATGTTTACAACATGTGCACCAATCATTATTACCAACTACAGAGCTTTTCATTATTCTGAACTGGTCAATGATTTTCATTTAAGTTTTTCATTTAGTCCTTTATTATCTACAGAAATCCTTTGTTTGTTGACTCAGCCAGGGCCTATCAGATATTTTAGGGATTTTTTACTTTAAAGGTTTATTGGTAGTCTTTTGTTCTCTGCTCACGGTTGCTTCTTGATTGACTACCACAACATTCCGATTAAGAGGCAGAAAGCAATGATCAATGTTCCCTTGCTCGCTTTGTGGCTTGTTTCTTTGAACTGATCTCAGTATTAAGCTAATCCCTTTGAGGTAACTTAACCATCAAAAATGAGAATTTTAACAAGGAATCTTTGTGGTGACGAAACTGTTCTGTATCTTGACTTTATCGCTGTCAATATTCTGGCTGTGATATTGTTACGTAGTTTTATAAGTAACAATTAGAGTAAACTGGATAAAGAGTACATGGGATCTTTCTATGTTACTTCTTACAACCATATGCAATTCTACTATTATCTCAAAATAAAAAGGTTTAAGAAAAGAACAATCAGTTTTAGGAGACAGTCCATTGTTGTTCTTTCTCTCCTTTCAGTAACCTTTCCAATTCCCTTAAGTTCTCAAAAAACAGTACCTACAGGTTTAATAATTCTACATTTATTACAGCCTATGACTGAACTACACAAAGTGTATTTATGGAACTTCTTACCAACTTTTAGTCTAAAATGTTGACTCAGGGCAATTTTACAAAGGTCTAAATGAGAAACTGCTTGTAAAATAAAGATGCAAGTATACCAGCCCCTCACAAATCAAAATATTCTGATGTGTCTAAGCCCTTATAGAAACCAGGGATTTCAGAACTAAATTGTAAATAAATTTGTGACGACCTTATAAATTAATTTGTTAAAAATATTTACATGAAGAACAGAAAAAAACAAAATATATATGGTATTATTGTACATGCATCAATAAGAATAACATACAATCAGTTTCCTTTTATTATTCTTCACTTGTTAAAATCTTTTAAATCCCTCTCTTCTGTGCAGTTGCATTAACTACTAATATAATCATTTTTATGGGTTTGAGATCACATGCATACCAGGCAATTTTTACTTTTAGACAGAAGTTCAAAGCCTTTCTTATTTTATGGCCTCCAAACAATGAAGCTCTGTCTTGGTCTTAGACACTCAGAAAAATAAGGTTGTTAACAATGTAACCATTAGACAGACTTATTTAGTGTACTGGACCTGGCTAAACAGATATTTTTTCACTCCCTTTCTAAATAAGACTGCAGAGTCTTGTCATTCGTCTCTCTTACAAAGAGTACTTGTATTGATAATAAAAAGCAATGCTGATGATGATTTTAATTGCTAACGTTTATTAAGCTCTTACAATGCTCCAGGAACTGAATAAAGGGACTCACGTAGATGTTTTCAATTTGCCCTCTCAAATCAATCCCTATAGTATGGTATGTTCAAAGGTGACTTCCATTTCATGTACATGTAATAAAAGTTTAGATGGATGGGATAAATATGTCCAAGGTGCCATCACTGGCAGAGGTGCTATTCAAGCCCAGGTAGCCTACATCCAGAGTCCTTGAGCTTCACCTCATCAGTACGCAGCACAGTGCCTCTACATAATACCCAGAAACAGGAGCATGGCACTGAGGCCAAGACCAACTTTCTCTTCCCTTTATTTACTTTCATTATTGATTCAATGAAAAAGTCCCTTACTTTGCTGACATCTAATTCATCTTCCTTTATAAAACCTAACCTCTAGTTATCTCATTTGTTAATTATTCTAAGTAGAGTGATAAATAATAATCACTAGCATTTTAAGAATTCCATTTCACAGAGCAAGTATGAAGAATACAGTGTGAAAATTCACATAGCAGAAAACTTTGGTTTAAGCAAAGTCTGAGCAGAGAATCTGTAGATTCCAAAACCAAAGTGCTTATGGTTGAAGAAAAGTCACAGAGATTTCTTTATGCTCAGATTTTATTTAAAGGGAGTATTCACTATACAGCTAAATCGATAATACTGCCCTTTGTTTATATCCTGTCTACTTTTTCAGATACTGTTTACAAAAAATATGAGTCAACCCTGCTTTTGGGTAGACTCCCATCTAACTCTAAAAACTATTTTCCTTAAGTATTTCTAAGTCCTTTCAAACTGCTTGCTTTCATACCTATATTCTTTCAGTTCCTACAGTCAAAAAACTCTCAGAAAAAGTGAGTGTAAATAGAGATAAGGAATCCTACGTACATGGAATGTGAATAAGGAGAATAATAAATCCTGAAGATAAAGGACAAGAGAGTTACCATTGGTTCTTTTTTTGGGGAAATTCACTAAGTTTGAATACCTTTATTTGCATAAAACAGTAAATGCTCAGTAAACAATTTAATGCAAAAATAATTTTATTAGCTTATTACAAAATTATGTGACACTATAAATGTTTAAAGAATAAATTAATATAAATTTAAGAAATCTCATTGATGTACATCAGTTAAATACCTGAAAACTGAAAAAGACTAACTTTGTCTGGGTCATAACCTCATTTTTATAAATTATCTAAATTATATTCTGAGTTTTAAAGTGTTAGGTAATGCAAAATTATAGACATTTTATGGTTATAAAAGTAGGATAAGTATCCTTTTCTTAAAGTTGCATAAAAAGCTTTTGGTTCAAAATTGCAAAAGACATTTCAAATTATCCTTTTAAAAATGATTCTAAAACCATATACAGCTTGTAGAAGGGAAATAAACTACTTTTATAACATAACCTAATGCCTCCTAATCTAGTTTTTTCTCTAAGTAGGTCCTTTTTTAAATAGGTTCTTTTTTAAACAGGCTCCTTGATTTTTCCCAACATAAATGCACATTTGCGCATCCTTCCCTTCACATTCTCCCTGCACACTTGAATTATGAGTTTTTTGGTAGATCTTTCTCCTTAATGCTCTACTTCCCAAAAAAAA